>NC_085872.1:3367832-3372832 GCF_034702125.1 Engraulis encrasicolus
GGGAGGAGCTGAGGCACAAGGGTCTGCTGGCCTCTCTCTCAAGAGCAAAGTTCTCTAGGGTGTGACTGCAAGGTGCTCATGTGAAAGAATGAGTGAAAGTTTTTTCATCTTTGAGAAGTTGGTGCCTTGTGTGTGTGCGAGCAAACCTTAGGGATAGCTCATTGGAACTAATCTAGCTCCCTGACTGGTTTCTATACTGTCGATACAATCAATCACTTGCCTCTTGTCATGATGAGATCACATGTTGTCCTCCACCCAAAAAGGGTGTGAGCATGTGTTATCGAATGTGTTATTCTGTGTTATGCCTTAATCAGTCAGGGACACAAATGGTAACTTTAGAAATTGAAACATAAGGGAATAAAGGTCATGTTGACCTCATATCGGTATATCAAAAGACACACACGCACGCACACACGCACACGACACGCGTGCACTCACACGCATGCATACCATTGCCACAAAAGTTGAGCCACAAAAGAGTGTGATTAAAGGCATTCCACACATATCACTTTTGAAGGAAATGTTTATCCCTTCAATGGTGTACAAGTATATTATACATTATATTTCTGTAATATGGAAATGCATTCTGCTTATGATGTCTCACTTTAAGGTTAACTGAAAGTCTGACAAACAAAGTCAAACAAGGAGTTGGAGACTAACAGGAAGGCAGCCATTTCAAGTGATTCTGTTTAGCATTTTCAGAAGCAGATGACATAGTAGTAGCCAGTAAGTCCAAAGTACCAGGTCCAGCCGCAGAGGCTATCCAAAGACTATTATTTACAGGAATGGGGCAAGGTGTTACGTTTTTATTTAACATATGTTTTACTCAAAACTTAGAGTGTGGTAAAATGGCCTGCAAAGCTAGGACCAGAATGTTGGCAAGGACTGGAATGTAAACATGCACCTATTTCCATCCTTTTGTGTGCCACTTGATTCATTAATAAGAGGCTTGAGCTTTTGGAGACATTCCTGGTTGTACATATTCTTTTAATCGTCAGTACTAGCAAAGAAAGCAAAGATGATTCAAATGAGCCCACGAAACTTAGAGGTCTACATGGGAAAAAAAACTCTAATCTGTACAACAACTCTGTATCTCAATGTAAGTGTCCTGCTCCCAAATAACAAAGTTGCCAACAAGAGGCACAAGACATTGCATTTTATGATTTAAAGATCCACATTTAAAACATTTTGTGGTTTATTTTCGTAAGAATCGGTCACCATCTCTATGCTCATTGGCTGTCGACCTAACGATGGTATTGATTGATTGAATGAACTGACAATGCCATTTGTCACCATTATCAGCCAAAGTGGACCTGGACCTAACAGAATCCTATTTTTCCAAGACTGCCATTTTCCAAACAGCATTGTGATGTACTTTCATGTTTACATTATTATTAAAAAAATGTACATGGCATGTTTGGGCACCCTTTTGGAAAATCGTTAAATCGGTTTATCTCTGGAAGAGCTTTTGAAGCAGCAACTTCATTTCGACATGTGCAAAACCACAGGGAAACATTTCAGTTGTGATATCATTTTAATGGGTGTAGCAGCAACACTTTTGTGTGGATTCAAACAAGAATAGGCATGTGCATAAATATTGGCACCCCAATGAAGGTATACCATTATTAATGTGAAGTAGAGCTCACCATTTTATCACAAACTTGTCTTAATGACTTTGTAAAGGAAGAAAGACAGATAGGCTGGGTCATTAAAATGTTATGTAGCATACCTAATAGCAGACTAGGCTTGTTCTAAGTTCTGTCCTGGAGAGTGGCAATGTAGGGGGCTCTGAACAACTCTTTGCTGACTTCAAACAAAGATAATTCATTACTATGAATAAGGAGAAAGGTACACAAAGTTATCTGGAAGTCTTGGACAAAGTCTCTCCACAGCCAGAAATGGAAAGCTATGGAAATGGAAATCATGCAACACCATGGTTAACAAGGCATGGGCAAAGGATGGAATGGTAACAGGCACACTACACTTTATGTGTATTCATCAGAAATAAGTTGTATGACTTGTGCAAAAAGCAAATCTGGACAAGCTAAAAGCATTTTGGGAAATTACACTGTGGTCATATGAGACTCAACCAGTGTTATTTGACCATACCAATAGGAGATGTGCATGGCAAAAACAACGCACACTAAATTCTATGACATCTGGCATAAAGCACATCCTGTTATGGGTCTGCATACATACTATGACACCTATTCAAGTTGAGGGCCTTGCTATTTTCCCCAAACATCAGCAGATTTTTCAAAAGAAACTTTGTCACAAAGTTAAAGCTGAGCAGAGTTTGGAGTTTCCAGCAGGACAGTGGCTGCACTGCACTGATTAACATTCAACAAGGAGTTGGAGCAAAATAACAAGTACAATGTCTTGAAATGGTCATACCAATCTTGAGACCTTACCATAATTGAAAAGGTATTATTTTAAAGGTATTATTTCTATAAGACAGACAAGTCACCGAACTGAATTAGAAGTGTTCTGAATAGAATAATAGGCAACTATTCAGTAGTACCAGACTGTTGGGACTTGTCTGTTTATGTAGGCCTACCAATATCCACAGGCCATTAGATAAGCAAAGCTGAGCTCTACTGCATATATCATATTTCTGTTAAATAAATTGAATCCATGTAAAATGGTTACACCTACTAAAATGATTTCACAAATGAAATGTTTCTTTTCCCCATGGTTTAACATACATTGAAATTAAGTTGCTGGCTCAAAAGCTCAAAAAGAGATAAAACAATGTAATGATTTTCCAAAAGGGTGCCCTAACCTATGCATACCACTGTATGTTATATTTAAACAGAGAGCAAATGTACAGCATTATATACTGTGTAACATCATGTTACCTCAAATTTACAAACCAGGAAAGTAGGACAGTCTTGTGTTTGATGAACACATAAGCACGAGAGAGAGAGAGAGAGAGAGAGAGAGAGAGAGAGAGAGAGAGAGAGAGAGAGAGAGAGAGAGAGAGAGAGAGAGAGAGAGAGAGAGAGAGAGAGAGAGACAGAGACAGACAGACAGACAGACAGACAGACAGACAGACAGACAGACAGACAGACAGACAGACAGACAGACAGAGACAGACAGACAGAGACAGAGACAGAGACAGAGACAGAGACAGAGAGAACTGAGTGCAAAAGTGAGTGTTTGCGTGCAATGTGCTTATTCTGTGTCATAAACGTCCCTCTTATCATAGCCATAAACCTCATTGTGGCCAAGCCATAAACAAGCCCTGTTGCATGGTGCTAAGGATATGTAAGTATATTTGTGTAAAACAAGATTAACTTATGGAAGGGGGTATAGTCTGCACCTACGGTGTCATTGAAGTAAGAAGAGGAACATTTAAGAGAGATTAATGGATTCAATTGTCTACCACGAAATGGCTGCACCTGACGTGGGTGAGTTGGTAAAACTGTTATTTATCCAGCATGCAGACTACCGAAAAATCACACTGACCCCTTGTGGTTGTACAGCCAATAGAATTGTTTCTTAGCCTACATGACATAGGAGTTTAAAAATTGAATTAAAATCATTCATATCAGAGCAAATTACTGTCAGGAAAGCTGCCCTCTGCGCTTGTCAACTGTGTAAGTTATGAAAACGTATGCTGAATGCTATATGTACTATTCATGAAGAATGTACCAAGGCATACCTATTAACATGTAAAGGGTTCAGAAGGGCTCAGTGCATTTGTGATGAAATATAGGCTGTATGCCTATTGACAGATAAATTAGGGGAAATAATATTTACGCAGATTGTTGTAATGGTATTCAAAGTTTTTTAGCATTTCACTTACTTTTAATTCACTAATTAGATCCACACACCAGCATGCCATCCAAACAAACGCACATACGCACAAACACCCACTATGGCCAATGAAGCTTTAGTCGGACAGAGTACAAAAATAAGCAGATTATGTATTGTGTGACCGAAGTAATACACCAAAGAATTTATCCCTGACTAAGCAGACACATATGCATGAACAACTACTATAGAAATATACAGCACATGCATGCCCTCACTCACACAGGGAGGCTCACACAAACACATAGACACAAACACATAGACACAAACACATAGACACAAACACATAGACACAAACACATACAGACACAAACACATACAGACACAAACACATACACACACACACACACACACACACACACACACACACACACACACACACACACACACACACACACACACACACACACACACACACACACACACACACACACACACACACACACACACACACACACACACACACAATGCTGTTATCACACTCCACTGGACCAACAAACGGCCCATTGTGTGCAGGTATGCAGAGCCATTCTGTATATACCTTCCCATCTTGCCCCCTCTCTACGTAGTCACTCTATCCTGCCCTCTGTCTCACAGCAGCAGGTGTCACTTCATAAAATTGGATATTATATAGCAAAGTAAAATGGAAGTAGGCCTATTTGAAGCTTTTAAAATGATTAATGTTCTATTTAACATCTGGATTGTGGTCTTTTAACTTCTTTTTCAGGCATGGTTCTCTCTCTTTTGATATAGCGGCCACGTTTTGTGTAATGGATCGTGATGGATAATGACAGTTACTCAATCTTGATCACCAAATGCAGACATTTTGTTAGCATGTGTAGGTCTGTATGTAAAAGTTCCAGGGGGGAGAGAGAGGGAGTATGGAAGTGGTGTAACTCTGAAAAGGCCCAAAGATTGGGTTACTGGGTTCAGGCCAGAAGGAATTATGTCGGCAAGGGTCCTTAGTCTATGTGTTGTTGGCGCTATGATCTTTTGTGTCTGTGTGTGTGATCGTCTCTCTCTGTGTGTGTGTGTGTGTGTGTGTGTGTGTGTGTGTGTGTGTGTGTGTGTGTGTGTGTGTGTGTGTGTGTGTGTGTGTGTGTGTGTGTGTGTGTGTGTGTGTGTGTGTGTGTGTGTGTGTGTGTGTGTGTGTGTGTGTGTGTGTGGTGGGGGTATAAAATTTA
>NC_085872.1:3377832-3470332 GCF_034702125.1 Engraulis encrasicolus
TTTACTTGCTGATTTTTTCCCTATAAATCTATTTGGGGTAGAGACGTTGGACTGCTTAGCCTGTAGTGATGAAGAGCTCTGGTGTGGATGTGTGACTGTGTGTAATGTATGTTTTTGATGTTTATAGGGACCCCCTCAGAAAAAGAGATGGAACATCTCAAGGGGCTGTCCCTAAAAGAATTGAATTGAATTATTCAAATGAGCTATTTTACACATATTTCTGCCACCAGTGGTTACCAGAAAAGACTTCTGCTTAATTTTACCTGTCCTTATGTGAAAGAGCGGATTCAATCGCTAACACTAAGATTAACCTTTGATGTCCTCCGTCCATGCACACCGCACACTGTTGGTCTGACAATCAAATTAGATGAAATAACAATTCTGCCAAAATTAGCTCTATGGTTGGTGTAGGCACATGTTCATTCATATTTGATACGGGCTAATTCATATGTAAGTTGGTAGAGTAAATTTCTCCATCACCACCATTACACTTCCAGTCCACTAAAGAGGTCACAATTGATTAGTGGTTTTATAATGATCAGCACCCCAGCATCCTAATTCAAGACTAAAGCTCCAACATGTATTTTTCGTTTATCCTTTATTTGACCCCGGATGTTCTACAGGCAGTCTCTTCTGCCTTGAGTTATGAGTGGTTCTCTGTAAAACTGTTAGTATCTCACTGGTTTGAGTGGAGCAAAATGAGATGTGGAGTGGATATATTAGGAGACGGGAGAGAAGAAAAAGAGTAAGACGGGGGAGGGTGGCCGCGTTCCTAATGAGCTCTTTGGGTCCGGTGGATTTGAGGGATCTGACTGTTAGAATGTTAATCTGCACAAATCAGAGAGGAGGGAGAGACACAGGGTGAGCGGGGGATGTAGTGGTGGTGGTGGCAGAGTGGTGCGAGGGGAGGAGGAGGAGGGAGGAGGAGGGGAGGGGGGGCTGGTGTTGTTGTTCCCTCTCACTCACCGTTCTTGGTACCAGCTCTCCAGTCAACATCATGCACATAACCTTTGGCTTCCGTCTAACACTGTGTAGAAAACAGACTTTAAACATAGTTTCTCTCACTTAATCAGTAACACAGTAGTCACTCACAGAGACAATGATACACACTTGTCCTTGCAGATGAATGACCTTGTCCCCAGACCACACTCAGACAATGGTTGTGTTATCAAAGTTGTTGTGAAGGTGGGTGTGGGAGAGTGTGTGTTAACTGACTCCCTGCTGAGTGAAACACTACAGTTCCTTACTGTCGAAGCCACCAACCTCAAGCTACACACTTCCCAGTAGTGAGGGGAGGGTTTGTTGAACTGAAACACTGTCATAGCCTTGACGCAGCAAAAAAATGTTACTTGTATCATCAAGGCCAGACAACGAGAACAGACTGAACATTAAATGACATTGTTCAAAGGAATAAAGGCAAGGAGTTTGAGTTTGTGTGTGTGTGTGTGTGTGTGTGTGTGTGTGTGTGTGTGTGTGTGTGTGTGTGTGTGTGTGTGTGTGTGTGTGTGTGTGTGTGTGTGTGTGTGTGTGTGTGTGTGTGTGTGTGTGTGTGTGTGTGTGTTTATGCTACCAACTACTTCTAGTCTTTGGTTCATTAGAGGGGCTTAATGGGGATTGGGGAAATCAGGACACGTGTGTACATTGCCTCCTTGTGCCTCCTCCTGGTGTGTGTGTGAGTGTGTGTGTGTGTGTGTGTGTGTGTGTGTGTGTGTGTGTGTGTGTGTGTGTGTGTGTGTGTGTGTGTGTGTGTGTGTGTGTGTGTGTGTGTGTGTGTGTGTGTAGCCCACAAACCTCCTATGTGTGTCTGCATATGTGTGAGTATTAAATGAACAATCACATATTCTTCCACAGCAGCACAGATTAGAGGTTTATTACAAAAATTCCACATGAGCTTATGGCATCAAAAGCTACACACGCACACAAGCCACTTATTCTTGATGCTAAAACTGTGCATGCTAATGTGAACAATAGGCCTACACCAGGGGTACTGACTACACCTTGCAGGTGAAGTGTAACAGGTTCATTTTAGAACTCATAGCCAATTGTCCTCCCAACAGTCAAAGATTAAGACAGTCATAGGATAGACACTGACAGTCATAAATAAAGCTGCTCCCTGTCAGGTGAAAATGAATGGAATATAGAGCAGAGGTCTTCCAGAATCACTAAGTGTGAAAACCAATTCTATTCAACCTATTCTATAACAAATACATGTATGAAAGACTGGGTGCCCATTAGCTCAATATAAATAACTAGAATAATAAACAACCTTGTTGAAGCATTTAACTGGCTCTAAATATTCTACTTCAAGAAATATTCTCTCTCTTGTGCCGTTTGATCCTTAAATCAAGTCGGTTAGGTTCATGTCAAAGACAGGCAAGGGCCCCCTCTTGTGGCTCTAAATGAACAGCGGCACGACTTTACAGGCTACAGCAAGAGGTAACCAACCAGATCCAGACACTGTATGATGAAATATATATTATAACCTTGCAGGCCCTAGCAAAACATTCCTCATCCCTCTATGTAGTGTCATTGGCTGCTTAACTTCCTACACGCTTCTCTACATATTTGCCATTATCCTTGATCCCCAAAACCCCATTGATCTCCCCCCGACTAGACCAATGGTGTGCTTCCCAAGTCCATATTTTGCTTTTTCTAATTATATATTTGTATGTATGTAATTATACATTATACAAACTATACATATTTTCAACCTGTGAGGTGACAGATTGGCCTACTAGGTGACAGATACACCAGCCCTACACATGGTGACAAAGTAACAAAAAACAACCCAGCCAGGGCCAAAAGATGCTTGGCCTTGTATGACATAGCACACTTTAACAACCTTTCTGTTGGTGTAATAAAACCCTTGGTAATGGTGCACAACGCAGGGGTGTATCTGTCTTTCACTCACTCCTTCTAAAGGGAGCATGTTACATCTGTTATCAGCCTGCACGGTTACTGGTATCACAGCTTGAATTGAGCACAAGTCTACAAGGCTACTCCAGGGTTTCCATTGAGATGAGGTAGGCCATATCTGGATCATAGGGTACTTAAAGAAATGTCTTTTTCAATCCATCTGCATGCAACATAGTATTACAATCAGTCAGTGCAACAAATAAGATCCTTCAGCCAGTCTTTGGAGCATCAATTCAGAAATGCTATGTATTGTCACTAGACAAGCAATTTCCCAACACTCTATATGCATATGTTACTGTCCATGCCTTCTTTTTTAAGTTGGTCTTCTGTGTAAAATGCCTGCTAAATATTCTTTATTCTATTCTATTATTCTACACAGTAATAAATATGTGTTATGTATGAAGGTCTGCTTGTCTTACATCCTGTCATGTCATGTTGAGGACATGGGCTATAGATCAGAGGGTTGCAGGTTTAAATCCCACCCTTCCACTCCCTAACACAATCAATGGCTGAGGTGCCCTTGAGTAAGGCACCTGACCCCCATGCTGCTCCAGGGACTGTAACCAATACCCTGTAAACAACTTTAAGTCACTTTGGATAAAAGCATTAGCTTAGTGTAATGTAATGTGTTGTCTTGGCTACAGTCAGCTAGGTTGATTACATAAGCTAATTTACATTTCAGTATTTCATTTTATCTAAGCACTGAGGAGCACAAAGTAACAATGCTTAAGTCATTTTATGCCTATTTTACAAAGTTAAGTCATGTACTGTTCATCCAATGCATTGACAACAAATAATCTTGAACATTAAGTAACAAAAAAATCACTTTATTGAAGTATTATTAATAACAAGACATAAGGCATGCAACAACAACGAATGCATTTAAATACAAGCACAAATGTGTATGAATATTTAATTAAATAAACACATTATACAGACAACATTAATTAAAGTGCTTTTCATATTTATTTCAGTACAAAGGTTTCAAGCGAGTAACTCTCAGGAGTGTGAACTCTGCATATCAGCCATCAATGAATGCATCAAGTGTTCCATCTTAGCTCTGCAGGAGAAAGGCTCGACTCAGGACCAACTCTAGTCTATTCCTGCCCAGCGAACACGCTTCCAGTACACACACAAACTTCTGATTTGCCAGCTGAGATCTGGTGGCCATCAAGTCCACTGTGAGGAGGAACAGAACACAAACAACACACATCTAGTGTCACTCATATCTCACTTGTCTCCAGGGGTGAAAGTAGACCAGTGTGCACAGGTGCGTAGAGCCGCTATGAAATGTACAGCCAGTGCACTGTACCGGTAAGCGAATAGGGTTAATGCTGGGCAAAAACCCACATTTGAAAATACCTTTAAGTAAGGTCTGCTATTGAATTAGAAAAACATACAACCACACTATGCCATTTGAGAAAAGTGTCCTATAAAAAGAAAAGGTCATGCAGCGATATAGTAGATCTACAGTGCATGTGTTTCTTTTGTTTGCATGTTTACTTTGTTTGTTTATTGTTTGTTTGAGGGAGGGGGTGATAGCATAATAGACATAAATGCTAGACATGCTTTCTACTACTTTCATTCCTGCTTGTCTATAACTTCACCCCACTCCCCAATTTGTAAAAACACCACATCTGTTGCAAGTTTTACCTGGACTTGGGTTTGGGATGTGGGGTGAGAAGCCCCCATGCGACAGGATACTCTCCCAGCTATTGGCATGTGTTTGTGGGAGGGGCCTCCAGTGGTTGGTGTCCACAGACGCAGGGAAGAAAAGAGCATTCAGGACCACTCTATCCGACAGAACTACATAGAGATCATAAAAAAGCAAAGTTTCATCCATATAGTCTCTAGGCATAGGTGACAAAGCAAAATTGTCCTCTGTTAATAATTTAATCACACACAAGGTCATAAAAATGCCAGAGCCAACATCTGTGAATCTGTGGCTTAAAAAACAACATACTTTTTGGCCAAAATAAGACTGTTTGATTGCTGGATGGATGCCTACTGTACATGTGGGTAACAATACCTCGCAACTGCAGCGTGTAATGGCCATGGTAGAACTTTGCAGGACTGAATGAGTCCAGCTCCTCAAATGGGAGGAGCTTCTGGAAGCTGCTGGGCTGGAGACCTGTTGCGCTGGCCTGAACGTGTCGCCGACGGAAACAGAAGCTTCTTGGAATGGTTTCCATGGCAGCTTGGGAGAGACTGAAAGGGCTGGTTGATGGGCTAGTGTCCACTGAGAAAAAACTGTCATTGTCACCGTCTTCGTCGCTGGCAGCATCTAAATCTCTCTCGTCTCCAATTAGAAACTCCAAGGCACTATCAAAAAGAGACAAATCTAAAACAAAACAAAGAATGCAGCATTACTGCACTGATGTTTTGTCAGTCAAAAATTGTTTTGAGAGATGGGGCTTAAAGGATTCTCGGGACGGTGGTTATATTGTTTTGAAGACAGAGTGATGCTGAACTTTTTTCGGAAGTGTAATTAAGATTCATTAGGTATTTGTTAAAAAACATGTAGCCTTGATTTATCTTGACTCAACCTAGTTTTTCAAACTACAGTATGTCAAGCAATATCAATTTGCACTAGTACACCAAGACAGGCATATTAGTTTATGAAAAGTAATTCCCACACCAGTGATGTATTGTGTCTTGCTGTAGTTCCAGTGCTATTTATACATCACAGTTTCAAGTGTGTGATTATATTTTGTAATTATACTATGCAATTACACAAAGTTTATAGCAATTCCTCATGTTGACATGCTGCTCCTCTTTCGAAAAGCAGGTTGCACCACACAACACAGAATTACTCCCAACTGTTACAAAACATTGATGATTATTCTGAATAATACATGAAGCACTGGCCTATTTGGAAATGTTTTGTAAATACTATAGTATGATAGCTGTGCCATTGAGTTTACATTACATCCCAGTATTTCATGGAACTAATCTACTTTTCTCTGTGTGTTGAAGTAAGCCCTCCCTGCCAGCATTGATGAATTTTGTTGCATTCACCCGTCATCTGTTGTCCCTTACACATTGCTCCTGATTATCTTTCGGCCAGGCCACTTACCACTTTCTGAAACCTCTTCAGGCTCAGATGAAGGCAAACACCGTCTGCGGGAGGTAAACCAAGGGTTAAAAATACAACCTCCCAAATAAAAAGCAAACCACATTCTCAGCATGATTCATATTTCAACACCATGTACCTCCTCTTGGGAGTTCCTGCTGTGATGGGGTTTGGTCTTTTCTGTGGTCTTGGTGTGCTCCTACAACAAAAGCAAAAAATATATTAATAGTACCCAACCTTTGTATTTAAATTGACATTGTTTTCACAAGTTAGAAATTAGATTAAATAAAAACACACCGTCTTGTTTGTGGGAGATCTCCTGGGCTTGTAGGAGCAGTGAGAGAAGACGACGAGAGGAAACTCAGATGGGTGTCATCCTGGAGAAAGTAAAAGTAAAAATGTCCAGGCAACACATTACTAGATGGTCAGTGCCACCCTGAACCCCTGCTTGTTGTGTATAGAAATATGAAAATGGAAGACTGTTTTTGAAACTGTTTATATTGTCCAGTCCCAAAATGGGATACATCTTTCTCTCTATAAAGAGGGCAAAGTCAAGTCAAGTTGGTTTTATTGTCAATTTCTTTACATGCGCTGGTCATACAAAGAATTGAAATTATGTTTTTCATTTTCCAATGCAGACAGACATAGACTGGGAAAGTAAGAAACGTAATTTAAAAAAAAAATTCAAAGTGCTTCACCTCTATGCCCACTGAGCTAAAACTAGCGCCCTACATGAATATTTTTCAGTAAAATAATGGCTAAAATTAAAAAAAAAATTTTTTTTATTTTTATTTATCATTACTTTTTTTGTGTACATACCTGGTGATGATACTCTACTGTGCCAATAGTACACTGGACACAAAACCGCTGTGACTCCCTGTAGCGCAGTTTCTCACAGCGCACTCTCAGCTCATCTCCACGGAGCAGCCCAGATTGCTCTGGAAACACACAAAAAAGAACCAGACACGCACCAACACCCTTTACCCCATGTGTATACACAGCATGGCCGTTGAAGACTTTGCCATTGAACTGAATTGTTCTTAGAACTAATAATGTCTTGAAACCGCTAATAATGGCTTTCCTAGGAATACCTTTCCATTCCTCCATAAACGTTGTGAGTGTAGATGGAGGGGGTGGAAAAATGAAGTACCCTCCAACCACCGAGCGGTTCATCACATCGTTCTCATCCATCTGATCGAGCCATTGCAGAAACTGTCTGAATGGGCGGATTCCTTTGTAGGGGATTGTAAGAGGCCGGCCAGTGCCTGCAATATATATGAACAACAAACAGACACTAGTATCAGTAGTGCTCTGTCATTGACAAAACTCTCAAAAGAAATGTAGTATGTTGATGTTCAGACAGTTTCTAGAACGCATGTGCTGTAAATATTATATTTGTTTTTTTTCATTTGGCTACCTGTGCAGTAACTCTCAAAAGAAATGTAGTATGTTGATGTTCAGACAGTTTCTAGAACGCATGTGCTGTAAATATTATATTTGTTTTTTTCATATGGCTACCTGTGCAGTACAGCTGTGTGTACTGTGTGTTGGTCAGGTAGTAGAACTCTGATCCTTTGACCAATTTGAGTCTGGTGCAGACAAATACAGCCACTGGGATAGACAAACACAAAAGGCATTACCAGATGCCCTTTGTTGTAGTTGTGCTCCATTTTGTTAGTTAGACACAATTTTGTCTAAATCTTAGTTTGGTGTCAAACTATGAAGAGAGATATGAGCGTCTGGGTAAATGAAGTAACAGTTTAAGAGTGAAACGTGAGTTTCTACTCACTTGGTTGGATTGCGCTGTGAACATCAGGCTGGGATGTGGAGTACAACTTCACCATGATTGGTTGATCAGAGGACCCATCCTCCAACTGGATCCAGCGAAAAATGTCCATCTTTCTATCTATTGATCATTCGGTATTCCGAAAACAAACACACACAACAAATTCACAGGGAGGGACACTGCATGCAAAGAGCATCAGGTAGAAGACGAAAGAATTAAAAGCAGCATACTCACCTTTGCAAAGTATGCCCATACCGTATTGATCCGAATATAAGACGACCCCCCTTTTACGGGTAAATCTTTGGTGGTGGGGAAATGTGTTGTGAAGGTATGGTGGCCGAATAATTCTGGTAATTCAA
This sequence comes from Engraulis encrasicolus, assembly GCF_034702125.1. Lineage (NCBI taxonomy): Eukaryota > Metazoa > Chordata > Actinopteri > Clupeiformes > Engraulidae > Engraulis > Engraulis encrasicolus. Next base: position 3,385,967 of record NC_085872.1, read on the forward strand.
CTTTAAGAGCTTTTTTGTCCAGTTTGTTAAAAAAAAAGACGACATTCCTTTTTAAAGCGCTATTTTTAGAACAATAACCCTGTCTTATATTCGGGCCAATATGGTACTACAAGGTCCAAGCTACTTTACATTATCAGTTGTACATCTCCATCACAAGAAGGTAACGAAGATGAAAACAAGCTCACCTTTAATTTGGGTGCACTCTGGCCTGCCAACAAAGATAACCAGGCCCAGCACATCGCAGATGCTGCCGTGGGGAATGCTTTGGAGGTCACTCCTGGGACAGGTCAAACATGTAATTCAATTCAGTTAAATCAGACTGTACACGTTTTAAGACAGTTTGTCACAGACTACGGTATATATGTTTGTGGTTGTTAGATCCTCAAAGAGATTTTGGTGGGGAAAGGAGGAGGAGCAGAAATTAGAAGTAGCCACATAATCCACGCTGTACCATCTGAGGCACACTGTAATAGTCATTGAAAGGTTAATTACCATAGTACTACTCTGCTATGACATAAAACAGGGCCTTTGGCAATGCACTACGACTCGGTCAATGCCATTCTGGTAACAACTAATTCATAACTCCGTGTTTTAATGGGTTAAACATGCGAAAAGAGATCTTGCATGACTTCAGTATCTTTTTTGCATCATGCCCAGTACTTGATCAAATTATTGTCTCTTGAATGCAATATTGGTCTATGTGGCTCTACACTTGGTCAAACATTCGGCCACACCTTCTCATTCAATGTGCTCTCATTGTAAATGAATGACTACAGCACATTAGATTCTCACTGAGGGCATCACAGCTGTGAAGGAACACATATGGAATTATGTACATATCAAAGCTGACTGTTGTCCATTAGGGCTGTCAGCTGTGTATCAACCTAACTGTGCAACACAAATCACTGTCAGAGGCAATTCTAGGGTCAGCTGGGGCCCCAAGCGAAAATTGAAAAGAAAGAACATTTGAAACAAAATGGCAACTACTATGGTAAAGTCTGAGCTGTTATTTGCCGTCTAGGGGCGCCAAGCGGCTGTCTGCCTAGCTTGGTGGCAAGATACGCCTCTGCTCATTGTACCAACTCCATTAATAAGCAATGAAATTCCACTATGTATCCATGACAAGGTGCACACTTAAAAATGTGATGTGGTACTGTATGCCAGGCAAGCACCAGTGAAGACACAGAACCCATCCTGCTATGAGCAGGTGACGATGCGATCCGGCTAGGTAATTAATGGCGCTGGTGGCGTGATACCAAACCCCAAAGATGTACACTATTACTAGTCGCCTACCCCCAGCCCCCTTTTCTGTCAATCTGTTACTGCACTTTGAGCTGCATGACTATATGCATTGTGCTATAGAGGCTTCGTGAGGGACATAATACATACATACCCCTTACAAAAGTGATGTGGTACGTCAGGTAAGCACCAGTCTGGAGACACTGATGACACTATGGAAATGATGGCTTCTGGGTGAGAGGAGTTCAAACTGATCTCTAAGAGAGAGAAAACAATGGATGAAAACACAGCTGTGGCTTTGCTTTTGACAGATACTGTAGTGATGAAAACCTTTACTTTGAATGTACCTGTCAAACTGTGTGCTCAAGTCAGCAATACTGTTTGCTGTGACAGAAACTGCAGTCATGTACAGCGTAATTTGTTTGACATCGAACATGCTAATGATAAAGCAAATCATTTGTTTTACACTACTTTGTAGAAAGGTCAATGCTATTAGAAGACCGTTAAAGCTTTACTTGAATGAAAGAATGACTCCAGTAATTGAGACCTGCTAATGCTTGCGTTATTTATGAAACTAAATGTCTTTGAAATTCATTTTTAGATTTTTCTTTCAAAAAAGTTTTCCTCAGTAGGTTCATTCAATAGCATTTGATTTGGAGTCTAATGGTTAATGACTTGAAAAATATGATGACTGTCTTTTATATTGACTATGTGTTTAGGAGAATCAGTGAAAAAAGTCATTTCCAAAATTATTTGTATTGTAATTGTGGTGTACTATTAACTTTAATTTTCTGGTATAAACACAACAGATGTTGTATTAAACTTACTCTATGCTTATTGGAATGTTGTTCAAAATGTTGCTTTCCAAAAGCGGTGTACTCATTATTGCTGTACACTGTATACGTACCTATGTCCCGCTCTGGGTTCTGGCCCATGCGATGGCTGAAGCTCTCTCTCACTCTGAAGTGACTAAGGTGCAGCACCATGCCTGGATGTAGACGCCTGTACCACTCCACACACATGGAGTTCCACAGGACTGCCGTAACACTTGCTGACCCATCAGCCACCTGCAGCTCAGCCTGAAGATAATCAAAAGGCAAAAAAATATGAAAGCTTTTGTTTAAGCACAGCAGAAATTACAGATTTGCATGCAATATTTTAATTAGCTTGTTGATGGAGTGGTTATCACTATGTTGTGGGTGCGCTCTGACGCCCATGCTAACACGCCTGGCTCTTTGGTGTGGTGCTCAGCGCCCCAGTTTGCCACCCCAGAGGATCCGGGTTCGAGTCCCGGCAGGGCAACTCTACTCCCCTTTGCTACATAAATGGACAAAGAAAATGTGTAGCCGAAAATGATTTAAATCAAAGAGTTCAGCTCATGAAAAGTGTGAGCAAAACTGTTTTTGTATTTCAGTGTAAAGGGGCTCTCTATTAATGGGGCTTCATGTAAAAAAGTACCAGGGGGAAAAAGTCTTACCCTGTATGGATATAAGCAACTCTGGTCTGTTTTGCCATAGTGCATTAGTCTGGACTTCTGGAGGATTCTGATACGAATGTCTCCACGAATAAGTTTTCCATCAGTCAGAAAGCGGTGGCGCACTTCTCTCAGTGTAACTGGACGACCAGCTGAAAACACAAATCAAGGCTACAAATTTACAGCAACACAATGTGGAATTGGGATGATGGAGAAGATGGTGACAGCCCAAAGCCCCGGGACCAGAGGAGGCTTACAGACCATGCACACACACACACACACACAGACGCGCACGCGTCCGCATACCTGTCCTCTCTTGTAGGCACTCTTCATCATAGCACACCCATGCGATGCCCCCCGCCCTCCATTCCATGGCATCATATTCTTGGCACTGTGAGTGTGACCATAAACAACACACCCTCAAGATGCCATTGGCACCTGCAGCATGCAGCCCACACTTACACTCACGCCTTCCAGCCACACACACAGACACTATACTAATGGGTAAAATTAACGTACTTGAGCAACTTACTCTTGTTCCTTTCTCTTGCGTTTTCAGGTGGCTGGTCACGCCACATTTCTCCAAAGAAGTCGTTGTCGGTCCACAGTGGGAGATAAGTGCCTCTCCGTGATCGCAGTGGAAGAGGACTGGGTTCTGCTCCTCCTGCGCACCACGGCAATGTTTTGACATTTACGCCTGACAGCGCGCGCAGAGCAGCATCCTGGTCGGCGCTCTGGTCCACTTCTAGATTTGTCACAAGAATATCGACACTACCACCCTCAGTGTTTTCTTCCAAGTATAACTCCACGTTTTTTATGGTACTGCCACATCGTAATATGTTTTTCTCAATAAGGTTATTTAATCTCGGCTCAACGGAGACTCGAACCTTACAATCGCCGTCTGTCAAAGTGGCATCGTACAAGCTGTCTGTTGCGTTGATACTTCTTTGGAAATAAACAGCGAAATTTGCGTCTCTCGTGTAACGGTCAACAGACAAGACATACAGAAGCTCTTGACATGTTCGTATGTGGCCTGTATCTGCACGTTTGCCGCTTAACTTTCTCAAAACCCTCTCCAACGCACAACTTGGATGCTGAAGAGAACCAGCGGACGACGCCATTTTTAAACAGTCTTCATTGTTTACAATTTAAAGAACAAAAAAACTGTCTACATCGCCACCTGCTGGAATGGAATGGCACATATTAGGGCTATTGTCTGGGAACCCAGATATCTAATACCAAAGGTACACTGGTACAGGGATAAAAATATAAATATAGGCAAAATAATAATAATAATAATAATAATAATAATAATAACAGTTATAGGCCTAATAATAATAACAATAGTAATAATAATAATAATAATAGGCTAATAATAATAATAATAATAATAATAATAACTTATATATAAGTGAAGTGAAGTGAAAGCCCAACTGGAACTCCCATTTATGACACAGCACTCCACAGCACACACATGTTCACGGCACACTGCACACAACGAAATTGCATTTATGCTTCACCCTTGCAAGGGGGCTGCCCCCAATGGCGCCCCAACGGAGACGGGTCCGGAGTCGAACCGGCAACCTTTGGGATACCCTAAGTCTGACACCCTAACTGCTTACCCATGAGTGCCCACCGCTTACCCATGACTGCCCAAGTAAAAAAAAAAGTGTACTTAATATATACTTAAGTATGTATTTTTGTATTTATAAATATGCTTCAAAAGTGTGTATTTAAAGAATGTTATTTTGGGACAACTTATAGTATACTTAAATACATTTGAAACGATCTTAAAGGTGAAGAATTTGGAAAAAATACATGGTGCCTAAAGCATGCATGCTGCTGGTGTGTGAGGGCTTTTATCATTGATTACATCATGAAGTTAAAAATGTATTGCTCTACGAATAGCAAATATGTCACCATCTCTCATTGAACTCCATTGATTTTCATTGTGTTGCTTTCCATGATTACAATGACCCTAAACATACACCTAAGGCCAAAGTTGATTTTCTGGAGAGGTGTGAGTGAATCAGTGATTACTGTAAGTATGACACCCGATCTGCGTATTTGAAGTGTTTTGAAGTGACTTATCTGCTCATTTTCACATTATGTTCGATAGGCGACAAAACTTTTGTCTTGTGAAAATCTGCCCTGTCTGTGTTCATTAAAGGGTCAATCTTTCTTTGGTGCATGACATTTATTTTTGTACATATATTTTCATTCGAGAGGGTTGTAGCTTTCATATGAGTGACTTCTGAAGCCAAGTGATTAATTGAAAGTCAGGTTATTAGCTGTTATTCCAAACAGATGGGTAGGCGACAACTCTTTTGGAGGCGAGTGTACTGCGCTACCAAGTTCTCGACACAGGTTGGCATGTGGAAGAAGTCCATGGTGATCATCAGCTGGTGCGGGACTGATCCATACGCATTCGCAAGGTCGAGCCAGATTACATGCAGGTCTGTCTTTTCCCTCTTGGCCCTCTGGATCTGATCCCAGATCATTGTGGAGAACTCTACACATGCCGGGAACCCTGCACTCCTGCTTTCTGGCAGTTGGTGTCCATGTAGCCATTTTCAAGCAGGTAGTTGGTCGTCCTCCTGGCTAGTACTAAGAAGAAGATTTTACCTTCTACATTCAGTAGGGCGATGTTACGAAATTGGCCGGTGTCTTTGGAGTTGACTTCCTTAGAGATGAAGACTGCCACCACTCTTTGCCATTCAGATGGGATGAGCTGCTTCTTCCATGCAGTTCTCATCAGGTACCATAGCAGCTCTAGTACCTTGGGGCAGTTCTTGTATAGCTTGTAGGGAACTCCGTTGGGGCCTGGTGCAGAAGAGGACCTGGTCTTCTCCACAACGTGCCTGATCTCACTGAGCTTAGGAGGCATGGTGTTAAACTCTGATGTTGGTTGTGCGGGCTGAGGTACATATCCTGGTGTTCCTAGAGGGACGCTCCTTTGCGGATCACTGTATTGTTCTCGGATATGTTGTTCCAACAGCTCCCTGGTGGTTTCAAGCTTGCCAGTCTTCTTTTCCTCCAGCAGCTGTCTGGCATGCTTAAAGGGATCATATTCAACATATTCAACACACTTAAAACGTGATAGTGCTGAACACTAATCCTCTGCTTTACGTTTTTTTTTTTGCGATGATGTTACTAATGCGGCCCGCTTGAGGTCCACATGGGTTGTATGCAGCCCCGGGACCAAAATGAGTTTGACACCCCTGCTCTAGGGTCTTCATCAGGTCTGCGTCCAGTGCACGCCATGTCTCTTGATCCTTACTCTTGATCTTTACCACTGACACATACTCTTGATCTCGATCCTACCTCTTTGAATGAAACACCCTCCTTTATAAATGAAGCACACCCACCACCACCCCCTTCCACCCTGTCACACCTAACAGCCACGTATCCCCTAATTCTAAAATCCAAATTCGGCCTCAACCAAGTCTCTTGAACACACACGACATCCGGCTTACATGGTAGATCATCAATACATTTCTTGAACTCCTGCCTATTGGCGAGCAGGCTCCTAGCATTCCATTGAAGGACGCGAAACATGAACCTATCCACCTGGCCTCTCTGACCTAGCCTGATAGTACAACTCCTTATTCACATCTTCCCATGTCAAATCTTTCAACCCCAGATTACACATCGCAGCTTTCACAATCAATTGAGTCCTTTCTGACTTAGCTCTAACTTCCATAGTAGAATTAATTACCGCCACCACAAACGTAACCAGCTTCTTTATGTCGACAGAGATCACCTGATTTACCTTACTCGATTCTGTCCTAGGTCTTTGGCTACGCTCAGTTACGTCAGATATACTCTAGACAGAGAGAAGTCATTCTAGTTCATTTCTGGTATCCACTTTCTGTCGGGTGAACGCCCCTTTAGGAGACCTTCGGTTAGGAGACCTTCGGAGTCCTGAGGTTGAGAATAAATGGAGTCCCCTTAGCACTGTAGATGGCGGTAGCGCACTTCTCCTGCAAACACCTCAAAAATACAAGAAGAAGGAGGGGACAACGCTCCCTTAGGAGACCCAACTTGAGCACACACTTTTGCATTGGGTGGGCGGGTTTCGAAGCCTCTTTATTACTCCACCCTCTTTGGTTACGTCCTCACCACCTCTGACTGGCTTAGCCATACTAGCTGCCGCCGCGTATATAATGTTGTGCTGCGCCCTTACCTGCCTCTTCAACTCTTCGCTACCCCTAAATGCCACACTATGATCCCCACCACAATTGCAACACACAGGTTTAGCACATCCACAATCGGCATAATCATGGTCCTCACCGCATTTAACGCACCGGCGCTTTCCATTGCACATCTTAGCTATGTGCCCAAATCTTTGGCATTTAAAAACACCTCTGGCTCTTTTTGCGGACTAATCATAGTTTTCTTCCTCTTTTTTTTGTTTTCCCCATTTGCGAAGAAATCGAGGCAAAAGGGAAGTAAATATCCACAAAAAACTATCGCAAAGGATTCGAGTTTCGCGCGACAACCGGCGTCTGACATCAACTGGAGGTTCCCCACCCGCGCCTATCGCGAATTCGCCTGCTACCTTCCCGTTTAGCCAACATTATATTGGCCTGCTAATCTGTAGTGCTCCAATCACCACAGCCCACCAATTAGCAGTCACAGCTGAATGTGCTGCCTGCCTAATGGCCACTTAGGATGTGGCCATCTTATGCATCACAGAAGTTTGTCCCACCAGAAACCAGAGCACTCTAATTTAAGTTCCTTTTATTTTAAAAGATTGCCCCTGTGACATATGCCTTTTCAAAAATTATCCGGCTACATGGAAAAAGCACCTTAGCGGACAAATCTTTGGGTGGCTTCTGTCCTATCTGCCCAAATGAATGAGTCGTGCCTGGTTGGACCTGGTGCAGGGACGGGACATATCAACCATTTTGATTGTCAAATTGAGATACACACCCTCACAATGTTTTGTGCAATCATGCATGAAAGTGGAAGTATGTCAAGTATATTAACATGCCAACAATTAACTCTGCCCATTAAAGATGGCCTCTCAACGTCATTTCATTAATATTGCTGTGTTCCCCATTGTTATTGAATGTGTTACGCGTTGGTCCTGTTTAAAAAAACGTTCTGGTTGCTTTGTTTCAAGACGTTTTTGCAAGCTAGCAAGGTGGCTTGTGGAGAAACGAGAGGGTGTTCCGTGTTTCTCGTGGAAATGCGTCTCTGATTGGCTCACTCCTCCTGCTCTTGTGGAAACGCGTCTCTGATTGGCTCAGTCCTCCTGTTCTTTGAGAGAATGTAATGGGAAACAGAGTCGCCACTTCCCCGGGTGGTACTGCACTATAGGGGCACCAACGGAGGCATGCAGGCTCCATTCAGGGCTGTGCTCTTTTGACAGCGACCCCTAGGCGAGCTGCAGGCACGGAGCAACCAGAGTGAGCTTGCTGTATGTATGAGGCTTTGTGCTGTGTGTGTACCTGAGAGTAGCAACCAGCTGATAGCTAAGCTAAGCTAGGTTTCGGGCCACCAGACGTTGCTTGTTTTGAAAACAAGCAGAAAAAAATTACTCGACATGTTTTTAGATAAATGGGTCGATATAAACCTTTGTGGGCAACGCCTTCTTTCGACGTGATGCAACACAGAAAGGCTTTCGTGATTCGCTCGTTTCTCTGCATTAATTATGTCAATTGGGAAACACCGGGAAACACAGCCAGGAGAGTTGACGCACCGCTATGAGAGCCTTGCAAGTGAGTTTAACTTGGGGTGACCGTCCGATCTTCGAAAGGAGTGAGTAAAACTGTTTTATCGAAAGTTGGCCTTTAAGTCAACAGGCCTACCACAAGGTGGCATTGTAGGCCTAGTGGACTGTTATTTTACCAATGTGTTCAAATTGATCATAAAACCGGACTCCAAAAAAGTTGGGACACTTTGTATTTTGTGAATTTTAATTAATTCTGATATTTTTTTTAATGTAATAAATAAGTCATCAGGCCTCTGAGTGACAGAGCCTCATGTGACGGTCTTTTATTTGGCCATTCATGTTGTTATTTTTAGCATTATCCAACTATTTAAACATTTTATTGTCAAAACTTTTTTTGGAGATTTGTTGTATGGGTCAAATTTCTAATGAGCGCATATTTCTCACAAAACAATACTTTTGTTTGGTTGACATAATTGATATGCTAACTTTGCACAATTCTCTTAGGCTAGGCCTATGTATTGGAAATTGTGGTACTGGAAGCATTTTGTTTTTCTTCACAAAATACTAAGTGGCCCAACTTTTTTGGAATCCGGTTAACCTGGAAGGTTTCATTAATGTCAGTCAAAGCATATAATAGGCCCTATTGATTTTCTGAGATATTTCCCATTTACAGTACCTGTGTACAGTGGTGCAGCACAAGTTTCATTTTAAAAGATAAAAAAACCCTTCAATTTGTATGTTGCAGCAACATCTTGACAAAAAAATTCATGAAGTTTCAAATCAATCAAGTGTACAGTGCAGACATTTCTTGCAGTTCATTCACTTACCCTATGGTGGCACTATGTCAGTTTGCCATCAGTTTGCCAGTTTGAATCATGTAGAAATGTTTGTAATCTTCATTATATTACTCTATGATGCTTAACTCTTGTGAACCACTGCAAAATGAATTGATGACACATTACTTGTTTTTAATTAGATAAATTGATTAATCAAAAAATTGCATTTTTTTATTTGCAACATATATCAAAAACCCTTCACAATAATAATAATACATGTATTAATGGACAGCAAATACTTTTGTCAAGGACTTGTGCAATAGGTACACCAAATATGAAATGATGTTTGGTAATAGTGCAGGCTTCAGAGATACTGTACATCGCTAACATTTTGACACATCAAGGAAATTAAAGATCCCGCAAATGATGATGGATGGAAGGGTGTAAAATGTGTATTTCTGTCTTAACTCAGTCTTTTCTCACACACAGGAACTGCTACATATCTTAACCTACATTTATTGTCAAGTCAATTATGTGAGCATGTAATGGCATTTTCTTGTTGATAGGCCTATTCATTAAGCAGAAAAGCCCGCTTTGTGACTATTGGATTTTGTTTGATTTTATTGGTGGGAAAAGAATTTATGAGGTACTTAATGTGGTCGTCTGAGAGACAAACGAGTCCTCAGCTCTTGGAGAACAGAGCTGTAAATAACAGCACTCCAAAATACACAAGGGGGCAGAAGAGAGTCACCATGCAACACTGAACGCACCAAAATGAGTATAGCCAAGGTTCATCTGTTGCCAAGCAAAACAACATTCATCACTTTTAATTTACTTACCAGCTCAGGAACCTAAAGTTGTAATAAATGTTTGTTGTAATAGGAGCTTTTAAAAACTCACTGCACCAGGTTCTCTTTCACAGAGCGAGCATGTTTACCAACTGAGACAGTCCAAATAGAAAGATATCATGAGGCCAGAATCACAGAGAGTGAGATTGCTTTCTAATGACTTCATTTCTGTAATGGCAGAAACACAGTTTACTTTACGGGGGAAGGTGGAACACAGTAATAGTGCCATTAAATGTGGCCCCATTGTCATATTTCATGGTGAGCTCCTGCACACTGTGCTGGCAGCACGATTAATCAGCCTTTGCACACTTTCCAGACTCATTTGTTTTCCTTCCTAAAATAACCAGGATCACTCGTCTCTTATGATGTTCCAGATCGAGTAAACTGTCCTTACATCTTGAACACGCCTTTACCTCTATACTACATCAGACCACATGTAGCTTTTCTGCACTCACTTCAGAGCACCATGCACAGCGGTGGCCTCTGGTGAGTCACATAAAACGGTGTGGAAATGTGCTGCCTCCCCCAAGTGCCTCTCAGGGTCTATGTCAGATTGACATCACAGGAGTCCAGAGGAACATGTGAAATACAGAGAGCGTCTCCTTTCTGTGTGTCATGTCCTGTAGTGGAGGCTCACAAACACTTTAGGAACATTTTAGGATATCATTTTGAACAGTTGTATTGTGAATCGTTTTGCAGTCATCATTCCAAAGACCCTCACTGAATCACTCATAGAGAGTCATTATGATTCCAACATTCAGTTGTATTTAATTGTAAATCATGGATATTGTACTTATAGAACACCCAGTGGCTAATTTCCTGTCTGTGAATAGATGTTTCTATTCATACCAGGCACAGTAGCAGTCCGTCTTTCACCAGGAGGTGGAAAAAAGAGATCAGTTTCTACAATCACGACTGCAAAGCTTCCCTGTAATGTAGAGAAGCCATAAATCACACTCAGTTATGCCATACAGAGGGATACATCGCTGTGACATTCCTTTAAAACAAATCTCCACGTTTCTCATACTTGCAGTACATTGTCAGGCGTTGAACAATTACCTACATGTGATCAGAGCTGAACTGAATTGAATTGATAAAGGGTTTTGACAGGGACTGAAGACCCCAAGACGGCTTCATTATCAGTGAAGATAATAATCCTGCATTGTTCAATGGTTGACTTAGTTAGGGTTTTTAGCCTACATACAAATCAAATAATGAAACAGATGAAAATAAAATAGATTACATTAGAAATAGAACGGGGAATGTGCATGTTCTAAGATCCTCTGAATACAGACCTATGGAAGTGCACATGCACACACACACACACACACACACACACACACACACACACACACACACACACACACACACACACACACACACACACACACACACACACACACACACACACACGTGCACGCACGCACACACGCACGCACACAGCAAAATGCAAAATGCTTTATAAATGATTAAGGACATAGACTTCACAGAATCTCATAATTATTTAAAGAGGCATTCCAAATAAATCTAAAACATGAAATGGAGATCTGCACCTTGAAATGAATTGTGAGTTGACTGTCAAACTGCCATCTTGCAGGAAGACAAATGTGGTTCACACACTAAACAAAGCCTTCAGTTTGTACAATTTTGCTGCATTTTGTTACATTTTTGTTACAGTTTTGTTAAGATGCTTTTTTCCAAAGCAACTTGTTACTTACAGGGTCCTGGTTAGTCCCTGGTGCAATCTGGGCTTAGATGCCTTGCTCAATGACACTTCAGCCATGGATGTACTGTACTGTAGAGGTGTGTGTGTGTGTGGGTGGGGGGATTGGGTGGGTTGTGACCGAAAGGAAAGAAACACGACACACCCTTTGATTTGCTTTGTTTTCTCTTACTTATAGCAGCATTTTTCTTGCGCTGCTTTGAGTTTAATTTTCCATGGGTCACTAAAGCTTAAGAGTGATTCTACGATTCGACTGCTCTTTTAAGTCCATGGATTTTATTTGCCAATTCCACTAACTATTAACTGCATCCAATGATGTTTTGGACATTAGCACACATTTATCTTTCATATAATACAGAAAGTGTAGACATGGCATTATTTCCCTCAGCAAGAATGAATATTTAATACTGGTTTTGGGCGTTTTCATACCATCCTGTTTTCCAAATGTCAGATTCAGTCTTCATATCAGCATGTACAGAAACTTGTTTTGCCCAAGACGATTGCAAATGTTGATTCACAGTAATCATCACAATATGACAAAACTGTCAGAAAGACCACTGTGCTTTTCATTATACATGAAATTTGCCATTTTGTGTGTGTCCACGAAAACTGTGTTAACCATGTCACGGTCTGAAACCCCCTCCACAAATCAGAAATGGTTTGGTCTTGGTCCCTATACGAATAACATCACGTGATGTCATAACCTCTTTGGCAGGATATGGGAAGACTTTTTGGTAAGTTTTGAGTTGCATCCCTCCATAATTTAATCCCTTCTTTTTCATGTTCTCATAGCGGGAAAATTGCCTGTCAACTGTGTTATCAACATATTCATAAGAATCTGAATTAGAAATCACATGTAGAAAAACACAGATAAAGCACAAATACATGAATTGATTAAGGTGTTGTGGTGGAACTTCTGAGGTCCTCAGTTAGCACAACACCATAAAAATGGCTGAAATGTCAAGCCGTGTTACCATCAATGGTGTTACAATTAGCTATGACAGTTGAGGAGGAGTATGTTTTTGCCAATTTATCTCCATATTGACAGACAAACAAACACAATAATTTGTGTTGTAGGGAGATGGGTTTGTCTGCTCAATTTTTCTCCTACAAAAGTGCCGACTTGTTCCCCTGCACTGTTAACCGTAACACAGTTGAGTGAGTTTTTGTGCTATTGATCCCTTATGTGTTGGAAAAATCCTATGAACAGACACTAGGGATTATCTCTGGAGAAGGAAGTCTTGTGTAAGGAGGGTGACTAAATTCAAATCAGACGTTACAGGGATTTATAATGAAAAATGTGTCAGTCTGTATCACAGTGAATCATAAAATCGTACTTATGAAGCTCAACGATCACATTTTCTACATCAGTTGCACAAATTAATGACAACATTATTGCTAAGGGACATAAGCACTTTCAAACGTATGTTGTTTCAACTCTGTAGTATTTTTATATATGTTTGAAATTACATAGTATTTGTCCATAACACTGTTGACAAAATAATCAAGCAAATGTTCGCTTTCATTAGAGTATTTATCAAATGATTTAAGATTAAGCTTAGCAATTTGTTTGTTTGGAAACTTAATATATACACTATGTAATCATCTAGGTAATTTAGTTGAAAAAAATACTGATAATTGACATTTTGCTTTTACCAAAAGCGCAGGCGAATCGTAGAATCACTCTTAAGTTCTTCCTATATTTCGAAGTGCAAGCTGTCAAAAAAATAAAAACCAAATTGCTGTTTAGGTTTATTGTGAAAACGTTCAAACAGTGAAAATGTTTGGAAAAATCTTCTCCATCTCATCATTGACATAATATTAATTTGTATTGGACATTGTGTAGACATTCTATTTTATCTATCTCATAAATTCCTTACCTCACCAACTGCTTAGCCTGTTAGTGCTTAGGTTGTAAAATCCTGGAAAATCTTGGAAAATCTTTTTTTTTTTTAATTCAATGCAGTTTACACCTCCTACTTTTCCTATGCGTCACTGTTTTTGAATGTCACAGTGAGTACTGCACATTCTCATGCATGGAACAGTCAACTAATGGTCTTGATTGGGTTTGGTTGTTCCTAGTTTAATGCATGCAGTCAGTGATACCCCATGAAGTGATACCGCTATATTCTCACATGCATTTTCATTTCTGCCTACTACGCCACCGGGCCTTGTGATGCGAAATCTCTCATCAGGACATTTGTCTGAGACCAACTCAAATACAGATGCCAATGCAACACATCTTATTACTCAGAAGGTGCTAATGATGAGCTCCCTTGCATTATGTCTTCAAGGTGGAAACTGAGGACAAAACGCAGAGTCGGATATTGAGTAGTGGCTACATTTTGATCACTTACAGGACTTTTACTGATAAGATTAGTTCTTGTAAATGATTTAATGACCATGCAGGATGGAATATGTCTCAGTTAAGAGAACACATTGTACATCAAGCGCTGCCACTGAAGAATCTGGTCACATTAACCCCCCATATCCACTTATATGGTATAACGTTGTAATGGGATGACATCTACATCTTTCAAATGGATGGGAAGGACACAGGAAATGGCACTACAGCCTGAACAGAGTGCTTGGAATGTCTTCAGAAAGAGGCAGAAAAAACTGCTTCCCATATTGTGATTGTCATATCCAGTGTCATTTGCATGTGTCTGTATAGCTTCGTGGCTTATATGTATAGGCTACATATGAATGTGTGTGTGTGTGTGTGTGTGTGTGTGTGTGTGTGTGCGTGCGTGCGTGCGTGCGTGCGTGCGTGCGTGCGTGCGTGCACGCGCGCGTATGTGCGTATGAGTGTGCATGCGTGCGTGTGCTCACTTGCCAACTACATATTTAGTGAAATGTTTCTAGAAGTGTAAGTGATGGGGATGTTTTAGTGTCATCTGGTGTCATTCTGTCTCTCAAATATTCCCCCTCTTGGAGAGAAAATGCAGCTCTTATCACAATTCACAACATATTCCCAAAATGATGCATGAAGTATGAATGCTTCAACAAGACAACATGTACTTGGCGATCGAGTGGTATGTAAATGTGATGTCTAAAAAGTTCAAATATCATTGAAAGCAGTGCTGCTGCAGGCTCCATTGGGCAGAGCGTTGAGGGCGAGCAGCTCTCTGATATTTCAGACCACCATGAGGATCTATACTGCCACCTCACCTTCACTGACAGCGGTCATCTATCACCTGCACCCACCACCCGCCACCCCTCAAAACACGCACACACACACACGCACGCACGCAGGCAGGCAGGCAGGCACGCATGCACGCACGCACGCACGCATGCACACACGCACGCACGCAGGTAGGCACGCACGCACACACACACACACACACACACACACACACACCATGGTCATTAATTAGGTGGAGGGAGCTTATTAATATCAGCACTGCTGTAGCTATAAATACACCAAATGAACAAACAGAAAAAAAGAACAGTAACAGGAGAATAAATAGAGAAATTAGAAAAAAGTAAAAAGCTTACCTTGCAGGATGTTGGCAGCTGTACAGCTTAGACATTAGGCAGAGTACTAACGTCTTCAGGAGGAGTTACGCTGTGGAGGTGGCATTCAGCTTAAGAACTGGCCCCACTTCTTCACTCTCCCTGAGATATTGCCAATTTAAAACAGGAGTACGATTAATGCATTTAAATGGAATGTGTTGACTGTACGTTTTCAGGTCCTGGGATTAAGGAAGATGCAGAAATAATTGATCATAGTTTTGTGCATCTGGAAAATTAATATAGTCATGACATGAAATATGATACATCAGCAGCCTTATGTCTTCAGGAAAACGGCCTGTGATTTCATTTGCACACGTCCCACTCACAGATTCACTGAGTGTACTGAACTGCTCTCTGTCTCTCAGAATCGTCATCCTCCACTTGTCTCTCTCTCTCTCTGTGTGACAGATAACAGCATGAGCAAAGATGAGCACAGCGACTATACACCAGATGACCAGAGGTGAGCTCCATTACATTACATTACATTACATTGCATTGCATTTGGCAGACGCTTTATAACCAAAGCGGCTTTCAAAAGAGGACATAATCAAGCCAACATCACAAGCAAATACAAAGTGCACATGAAATATACAGAACAAGTGGGTTCGTTTTTTTTGTTTTTTTAACAGTACACACACAGCACACACATAGACACATACACGCACATAAACTAAAATAAAATAAACATGTCAAGAGTCTGCCCTTGGGCTAGGCCAGCTCAAGCATTAGTCTAGTAGATACTCTCGAAAGAGGAAGGTCTGCAAGAGATGTGAAGGTACAACAACGGAGAACAGTCTTGACTGGGAGTACCTCGAGCGACTGGATGGCAGAGCCAGACGGCTTGTGCTGGATGAGCGCAGTTCTCTTCCAGTAACATAAGGCATTAGTAGGTCCTTCAGATAAGCTGGGGCCGTTCCTGTGATGGTTTTGTAGGCAAGGGTCAATGCCTTGTGCTTGAGCCGGGTGGCAATCGGTAGCCAGTGCAACTCAATAAACTCCATGCAGAGTTGGGCACAAATTGGGCCAGCGCCAGTTGCTGTGGAAGACAGTTCTAAAAGTACAGCCCACTAAGGGATTATACACGGCTGCTTCTATCTTGAACAACAACACAGCAATTTGTCCGTCCACTCCCCTGCCTGCACACTCTTTCGAAGTTCGTTACATATAAATGGCTAAATCTATTGCTCCATTGTTTCCCTCTCTCCCTCTCCTTTTGTGTGTACATTTTTGTTTCCCCTTCTTTCCCACCTCTGGGACTGTACACACAGGCTAGGCTACTTATTCAAACCAAACCACAGACAGGGAATTGAGTAACTGGGAGGGTGTTTACAATAAGGAAACAAAAGGTACAAAGGGGCAGATAGAAGGCAGGTAGTCGGTATAAATACAAGGTATTTATGGTAATTCAGTCTCATTTACTTCCACCTCAACTTTGTAAGCCTTCGATGAATGAATGTTTCTTTTGGCTTTAAACATTTCTGAGTTTGGACATGAGTCTATGTATAGGCTTCAATTAACTAATAATTTAATTAATGAATTAATCACAAGTGCCTCCAGAACCCAAAATAGCTAAATGTTTAGTCCTGGAAATTCCAGTACATGCTGATGGGCCACCAATTCCTCCTTTTTGAGTGTCTTTTCTTTTTTAGTCTATTTATACACTGATGAAAAGTAAACAGAGCAAACCTTCAGAAGAAGTTTAAAAGAAAATGCTGTGATCAAGTAAACGAGAGCTATCATATAACGAGCCACCCTCAAAGCTGTTTGTTTTTAAAGCAATTTCCCATTTTCAAATGGGAAAACTTCAGTAAGACTGTAAACTTCTGACTCTAAATCGTTTTCTTCTTCTGTTTGTGCTGTGTGAAGTTTGCATGGCCTGGGGTTGTGACAGTCGGCATTGCTGTTGAAGAGAAGAAGAGACTCTCATGCACATTCAGAGTAGCCAGGCTGCGCCCTCCCAGTTCCGCAACACTTTCAGCATTGCTTCGTCAGGCCAGGAGCAATACAAATATAATTTCTGAGCTCCCGAAAAAACAGGAACTCCTCCCACTTTGCAGGAAAGCAAACAACCAGTAGCAAACCAAGCGGGGCGGCTCAACCATGCAGTTTGGGAAATGTTAATTATTATGCTCTTGGTCAGACCAAGTCTCGAAGAGATTTGAAAGTTGATGATAACCAGGCTACATTCAGATTACAATAAGGAGGCAATTATAGCGGAGGGCCTTCTGGCTGCCTCCATGCCTCTGGAATGAGCGCCATGAAATCACACTGTCCAACGTCAACACAGACTTCAGTGTCTGGCCTAACCTCCCTGTGATCTCTGCTCCTCAGGTAAAGAATGCCCTTCCAGAGGTTATCACCACATGCACAGAGAAGAGAGGCCATCAATCCTGGGGCTCAGGCCGCATTGGGATGTGTGATGTGTGCAGGACTCCGGCCTCAGGGAAAACAAACAGAGCAATCTTACAGCTTTGGCAACGGTTTACATGGAGCCTCTTTGCATCAAAATGAGAATGAATAGGAGCAGCACCGTACCTGCCTCAAGAAGGAACATTTTACCATTGCCACTCAAATGCAAGTTGAACGTATTCTGCAGGAAGAATTCATGATTGCTGCTAATACACGTCTCAAAAGCTGCTTTTCAGTCTAGTGGATGATACCCAGAATGCCCAGAATAAATCCTATAACTGGCCAGCTGTATTACACTTACATGATCATATGTATTTCATAGAAGGGTTTCCTATCCCAATGAAGTAGATATGTTTTGAGGATACCTTAAGCAAAACTCTGTGGAGTGGAGTGTGAAGGCTCACAATAGATGATGGACATAAGTTGTATGAGAAATACAACCATACCACAAAATAGTGTATCCTACCTTTAATGTGTTTAACAAAGCATTCCGTCTGGAAGACTGCACAGCCATATTCTCTGTAACCACGCAGCAAATGAATTGATCATTTTGCCTAATAGAGGGCTCTTGGGATTTGGGTGCTAGCTGTTGCAGGATTCCTGCTGGGCAAAGCCAGACCACTTGGCTGATGGTCTGATGAAACCGACTGAGTTTCCAAACTCTCGATTGCTACCAGCTTTTTACAATTCAGATACAAAGTCCAAATAAGGCAGCACAGCAAATCTAGGCCTACAGTAATTATTTAATGTAGTAAGTTATATCAAATGAGAATTAAAATGACATACAAATGAATCACATTGTCTTGTTTTAATAAGTTGGTTTCCCGTCAACAGGGAAATGCCATGTACTTCTAATCATGCTCATATACATTGCTTGTAGTAATATTCAGTATTAAATAATCTGCCAAAGACGTGAATAAATCATGGAGATGGTTATGTAACGGTTCACTGCCTCGCTGGATCGTCACTGTCACGCTCAAAACTTCCCCCATTGAAGAAGGAGGATATTAAGTCTCAAGACGAAGGAGATGACACTTCAGTAGGTTATATGAACGCTAAGTTTAGAGCACTGTAGTGACAATTCAAACCCTACAAACCTGCACTCATGCATGATGTTTGAGTTCTGACACTGCTATGGAACGAAAAAGAAATGATATCTGAGTTTCCTGACCAGACGCCACCACAGTCCCCTGCTCTCATAGCTTGTTGGAAGGAGGGACAAAACAGCCCCATCATGGGGATAACCATGCCCACAGTACATCGAGTGGTTTCATTGACCATTGATAATAATCCACTAAATGTTTTGAGAGGGAGGGCATTTGTGTTGGGCCTTTTCTCTTAAAATAGAGTCCACATGACGTGACAGAAGAAAGCTTAAACGCTTCAGATGGCAGTGAGCACATGATGGATGGATGCAGTATTTTGAGAAGGGATTATTTGAAAATTATTTTTTTATATATCCCTCCCTAATCATTTGACGAATATGTGCAGTTTTGATGACCTTTGAACTTTACGGTTGATTTGATTTGATGATATAAGGGTCTAAAGAACCCCAGAGAAATCCAGTCACATCACATGGTCTGCATGCTTTGTGATAAACATCTCAGTCCCCAGAGTTTAGCAGAAATCCAGGAGAAGTAGTGTGAACCAAGACCAGCTGAAAGCAAATCCTCAGACAGGCATGCGGCCTGCAGACGTGACTTCATTTATCTACTGCCACCCTTTCGCTGCAGCACCCTCTCATAAGCCCTAAAACGCTGCGGAGTCCAAGTGAGCTACACACAGGGGCAGAACTTAGGGTGGGCGAGCAGGGCACTTGCCGCTGGGCCCAGGCCCCTCCCGTATTAGTGATGGGGGCCCTATTGTGAGCTTGGCAAACTGTATAGGGGGTCCTACAGTATAAATGTCTTGCCCAGGGGCCCTGTGTGCAATTGTTCCGCCACTGGCTACACGGCTGCATATCAGCATCTATCCACACAGGCTTACAAGGTAGGAATTAGGTCTGCTTTTCAGCAGCACACTTCTCTCCTTCTCTGGACTTGGCCAAGATGGATGACATTAATATCACTGAAACGCTGTGGTCATTTTTAGCTTTGAGATGATTCATTCAAAATTCTTTGTGCATTAGTTATGTCCTCAGTGATGCGTGTGCCAATGAACTTCAGTGACCCTATACTACCAGAAATGTGGTACAATGTCATTACATAATATAAAACATTACTTTCGGTTACACAGACCCAGTGTTTGTATGTGTTTTGTTCCACAATTCTAAGCCGTAGGTGGTAATTGCAATTTCTTTGTAGTGAACAAGCTGCTGTAACTGACTTATTTTTGGCTATTTTCTCAGAGATGCAACAGCTGCCAAAGGGGGGCGTCGTCTGATTCCTACCCTGTCAGGCTCCTGCAGCCTGGGGGTCTAAAAGGGAATGTTGAGGCCAGATCTCCCGTCTTGACATGTAATGCCTTAATTTGCTTTGACACTACAAAGTGGTTCACAGAGGACCCCTTTGCCCCTCCAAGGAAAAACATCCTCAGCAGGAGAGGCTTCTTTACCAAAAAGACCTTCTGGTGCCAACACGTTAGTGGAGCTGTGACTGGAATAATATATGCTGTATTTAAAGCCAGCATAGACCTGTAAGCCACACACACAACCTCACAGATCCAGAAGGTTGGATAACAGATGGGTAAAGCAAACATAAAAATCTAATGACATTTTAATACTTTTATGTAATACAGAGAGAGAGAGAGAGAGAGAGAGAGAGAGAGAGAGAGAGAGAGAGAGAGAGAGAGAGAGAGAGAGAGAGAGAGAGAGAGAGAGAGAGAGAGAGATCAGAAACAAATGCAATGAGAAAAACAAGTATCGATCTGAAAGTTGTGCTATCATTGGTTGTCTTTGAAGTCCATATTAAATACAAAGCAAGGAACAAATTCCTTATTTGACTTAAGTTCAAGGGAGTAGGTCATAACATGGTAACATGTTACCTCTAAACCTCCATGGTTCCAAACCTCCATGGCTCCAAGACACATGACATGAGCAACGATGTTGTGCCAGACATGAAGCTGCTACAAGAATCACAACTAGGATACAACTGTGTCCTGCAAAACTAGGCTACTGCGCATTTTGAAGTGTCAACAGATCAAAATGAATTCCCTGCAGGAACACCTTTCAATAGAGCGCGTTGTTTGGGGCCCTGGGGACTCCAAGCTGCCCAGTATAGTAGACACATGTACTGCTGTGCTGCATTGGAGTTCACATTCCCTTTGTCTTTTTTCTTCTGATGTCATGGGGCTTAAGAATAATAGCATGTAATTGCATGCTGTTACAGCTAAACAAAACAGCTAACAAAACAACTAAGGTCTTCAAGTTGAGCTGCAGGCAAAGCATCTGGGGCCCTCTGTTCTCTCTGTGACAAACTGACAAACTTTTTTTGCACATTGAATAAATATGATTGGCTAAAACGCATGCCAATTAGCACTGATAGCAAATTCCATGTCCTTTGCACACAATGATGATGACTCTTAAACATCAGTGTGGCAGCCATAATAAGTTCCATAAGTACTGTGGGGTGCAGAGGAGATGGAGGGGTTAATTGAGGACTTGGTGACCGACAAAACCAATCATAGGAAGATTCAGAGGAAATGTACAATGAAAGCAGAAAATTGTAGGGGGTGTATTGGGCACTTTCCTTTCACAATGAACTGTTGTGAAACTGTTGACCCAGACACAAATCATCAACAGAAAAATATGAACCATCAACAAAATAAGTCTCAAGACATTTCATGGTCAATTTACAGTTTTCCGTAAGACACTAAGGAAAACATGAACAGAGACTCAACCTATTTTATACATCTCAGTTTGAACAATAATTAAATAATTATAACCCATTGTATTCATGCCATTTGAAGTGTCATATAGTTTAAGCAGTGGTCCTTAGCCTTTTCCCTTGTGTGTGCCCAAGACAAACTGTGGCCCCAACCCAAACCTTTACACCTACACACTGAAAATTGGTGTATCTTGCTCAAGATGTTAATACCTTCAAGACATGGAAAATATGTTTTCATTTGCTTTTGATTCAGCCTAATTATAATGTCCACAATCAGAACTTTGATCACAACGTCAACGCAGACAAAATTCGGAGGAACCCCTGCAATCTCTAACAAACTATATAGTCTTCCAAAAACACAACTAATTAGTCTATTAGCTCACCACATGCTCCACGCTATTAATGGTATCTCTCAAAATAGTAGGAAAGAAGCCTTAAGCATTGCCATCTGGGCCAAAGCAGTGAAGTTCATCTAGTCAATATCCACCAGACACTGTCCCCTGAACAGATGTCATGATTGAAATGCTTTCAAGAGACCATTAATTTATACTCTTCAATGGTAGATATCCTAATTCAGTCCAAAGCCTTAGAGTTACACAAAGTACTTGTTTGGCATGAACACTTGATTTTGTCTGAATCAGAAACATGGCTGATTTCCACATAGTTTGCTATTGAGTTAGAAATGTATCACAGCTGAGAAGGCAACACATTTTAATCATATCCCACGTTTAACGTAAGAATTTTACAATGAAAAGTGGTACATGCATAAAAACTGATAGGGCCTATTGTAGGCTATATCCTCCCCACTGTCATAGAAATGTGTTCTTAAGTTTTGTTCTTTATAAAGGCTTACACTGCCGTTAAGGAGAAAGTAGTCTACTTCAGAGGAACAGACGAAACATACTACAAAAGATTCATCAGGGCCGACTAATGCCGTATGGGGCCCAGAACTCAGGGGCAATTGCCCCGGACTATTGTTTCTGTATTTGTGTTTGTGCGTGTGTGCATGTGCGTGTGTGCACTTTCTCACATGAACCCCAGACAATGGGCGCAGTGCGGCAGCCTTCAGAGCTGGTGTGTGAATGTGTATGTGTGTGTATGTTTAAAAGTGCTTTGAGTCAACTTCATAGTTGTGATACTGCGCTATATAAATACATGTTGCATTGTATTTTATTGTATTGTATCGTACAGCTTTGCGACTTGCATCATTACAGCTGGGCTGATAGATAGAATTCCCACATTCACACAGAACCTGTTTTGCATACCACAGTTAACCCATCACTGTGTTAGGGCAATACATTTATGGAGTCAGACAGAAGCACCATCCAGAGCAAACCCTGGGCTTAACATAACACCGACTTTGATTCATGTACATGATATATGGTGACAAATGAACCTAGCTCAAATGCTCATTCTTAACAGTTTAAGACAAAAAGTGAAAGTTATAAATAAAAAATAAAGCGTGTTTAACATTTCCCCATATGCTGTGGTGGTGGGTCAGCTTTACCTCCTCCAGGAAGGAGTAAGAGGCTTCTGTGAGGCGTCTCACTGCCTGTCTGCAGGAGGTAAATCATATTTTTAATCCAGCACTAAACCAGTCCTACTGAAACATGGCCCTTAGAGACTGATGCCATCTGCCTGTCAACAGGCTCAGCACTAAATGACAATGCTCAGACCCCCTTGGTAATGCATCATGTTTGGAGAAGACCTTAGACAGCTTAACCCTGAGAAACGCAAGACTCCCCATCCACCATAATCTGGCAGGACATGTCTCAGGCCCGCCTGTTCCACCCCACTGACAGGGTGCATGGAGGGCAAGGCCCATAAACCTGCCGTAGACATGAGCTATATGTATGTGTGTCTGCAGGGGTAGAGTTCTGATATGCCAGGCAATGGCGTGCACAGACATTTCGGGCGGCAGGTACTCAAGGGGGGGTGGGGGGCATGTGGAACTTCCAGCTGCATTGTCAAAGACTTTTGATCAAGTACTATTTGTACCGTAGATGGTCATGTCAACGTGGACCACAGTACATTCTGAAAAAAGGAAAGTTTCAAAAAGGGCATTTTTGTCCAGTAGGGCAAAGGGGAAGGTGTTTAAGCACCACCTCGTCCCATATCTGAGCACGCCTAGATGCCAGGTAATATGCCCTTTATGTGTCCTATCTCTGACTTTCCTCTCAACATCTTTTTTTCTGTCTTCATGGGAATTTTTGGGAATTTTTTCGTGACAATCATAATGAGATGAGTTTGAAGTTAAGGATTCATTCAACCTCAATGTCATAATCCAGACCACTTTATCTGTATCACTCAGCCTCACTTCAGTAGGAAATCAGGTTGGCTTCAAGGCACAAGCACGTATACTTGCCATGTCTATGTGTGTGCACAGTTGATGTGGGCACAATTGGTAACGTCATTGTAGTGTTCAAACCATACATCTGTAAAGCAGAAGATGCTGAGGAATATCATGAAAACAATGTCTCTGTCAGTTGAAGAACTGGCAGCAGGGGTCAAGAAGGCACTGCCTCAACCATCTTCTGTTTTCCAAAAATGGTGAAACAGGGAACAGAATGAGGGAGGGGGGCACTGTGGCACTGCACCCTTAGCCCCCCACATAGGACTTGCATGTTGGAGTCATCATTATCCAATCCCACCCCATATCTATCTCCCACTGCTTTCCTGGCTCCATCTTTGACTGTTCTGTCTAACAGTGTAAAATTGCACACAAAAAATGAAACAAAACCCCATGGCACAGTATTTGGCAGAATTTGAGCTGTTTGTGCACAATCTCTCATGTGTTGGGAACAAGTTGTCATATGGCCACAACTGCATGTTCATTGTTAATGAGTGAGATTGTGTTTGGTAACACTTTACAATAAGGGTGCCAGTTTCCATTAGACATTATTCTCCCATCGTCCCCAAATGAAATTGAGCAGAGGCACTAGGCTGGCAAGTAAGAACCTACCAGCTGTTGCAAGAGTAGAATCATCCTTCTCAACCTTCAAAAAGCTTGTGAAGACTCATCTCTTCTGAGAGCTTCCCTGCATATCAAAACTCATCCAGAACCCTGAATAACCCTATGAACTAGCATGGCCTGCATACTCAACAAGTATCATAAGTGTATTGCTGAACATTGCTGTCTTTTGCAAAAGGTGTAAAACGCAGTACTTTGAGTCCCCCCAGACTTTTTTTGCTGTGGTAAGTTGCTTTGTATAGAGACATCTGTATGTTAAGTGAATATAATGTAATGTAACATGAGCTGAACTGCCTGCTGTGACTCATGCTCCTGTTTCCTGTTTAGTCAACAAAGGTCACCAAAACATTCTGGTGCACAACCGTCCGACCCACTCCTAAAATAAGGAGCTCCGATCATGTGACGACTATAGTGATAGTGGGTTTAAACGACAGTGTCAATCAGTATAAGTCGGACATGACATTCAACACACATGGAAACACAGCAGGCATGACAAGCAGAATAACAATATACACTATTGTCTTTTTGATACATTGTAACTGTATGTATACAAAAGCAATGTTCACACAGCATGGTGGAAGATACACTGCCTGCAGTATGCCGTTGCAGATTAATTCCTAACCTGCCCATCTATCTGGGGGAGAAGAGTATGTCTTGAACACTGCACAGGTGTGATTCATACATGTGAGATTCTATTTGTATTCCCTGGATTTCCACCCCACATTTACAGCATGACAATGCGAACGACCTTTGACAGATGTGAAAAAACAACCATATGTCAAGAAGGGTATATATGGCACATACAACTCAAAATAATTCATGCCTGTGATAGAACATGGTCACTCCTTTCATAGGTTTTATTCCTGCTTCCATTACTTTAGGACACTCTTCATGGTATATGCTGATTCGCTTCTCATTTCTTATCCTTTTATAGCCTGTATGAACACATTTCTGGTGTCCGACATGATCTCAAAAGTCAACACATTCCGATCTCTGATACTGTCTTCCTGTGTGTTGCTTTGGCAATGTTGGTAGTTGAGCTGTGCCAGGGCATGCCATCATTCAATATACTGTAGATAATTGTTATAACTGATGAAGTCTCAATCTTTCATACAACTGTTGTTTTTGCATCAATTCTTTAAACTGGGACTGAAGAGGGCAAATCCCAGACATGTCTGCTTCCCATTACATTTATCAAATTGATATGCCCATGAATGTACTTTTAAGGGGGAGACCAAAATGTAATTGAAACTGAAATCATACAAAAGACATACTGGAGTTGGTGAATATAAAGAAAGAGACATAAGATTAGATTATTATGATTTAAGGCTGTCTGCAAGAACAGGAGGATTGTGAATCCAGTACAAGGCTTTGACCCTTGCCTACAAAACCATCGCAGGAACGGCCCCAGCTTATCTGAAGGCCCAACTAACGCCTTACGTACTGGAAGAGAACTGCGCTCATCCAGCACAAGCCGTCTGGATCTGCCAGTCGCTCTAGGTACTCCCAGTCAAGACTGTTCTCCGTTGTTGTACCCAAGTGGTGGAACGGTCTCCCAGAGGCAGCAAGACTAAGCACATCTCTTGCAGCCTTCAAGAAACAAGTAAAGACCTTCCTCTTTTGAGAGGAGCTACTAAACTAATGCTTGAGCTGGCCTAGCCCCAGGGCAGACTCTTGACATGATGTTTAGTTTAGTTTAGTTTAGTTTAGTTTAGTTTAGTTTAGTTTAGTTTAGTTTAGTTTAGTTTAGTTTAGTTTGTGTGTGTGTGTGTATGTGTGTGTGTGTGTGTTTGCGTGTGCTGTGTGTGTACTCTTTATTATTTATTTTTTTTAAAAGAAAGAAAATTGTTTTTGCTTGTGATGTTGGCTTGATTATGTCCTCTTTTGAAAGTCGCTTTGGTTATAAAGCGTCTGCCAAATGCAATGCAATGCAATGTAATGTAATGTAATGTAATGTAATGTAATGAATGCTTTTTTATATCCGGAATGGCCTTGCATTGAAGTAGAGCATAATCAGTGTCTCTGCAGGTCAGCTACAGCATGCATTTTTCTCCTCATCGGTGACCTGTTAAATGACTGGTGAAGTGAGTGCACAAATCAAGGCTCAACATCCCTCTACATAGCATTTCCGCCAGTTTCCACAATGGCCCTTTATAAATGGAATGGAAATTCACTTGCTCTTTGGTGAAATATCAGTCCTAGCCTCCTAGGCCTACCCTCTCAGACCGGTTGCCATGAGAACAGTCGTTTTTAGCAGTGAAATGTCAGCAGCCTTTGCTTTAGTGCAAATGAGCAAAGGTGACATGACTTCCTCTGCTAATAATGGAGAAGCCCTGTAAATCATTGCACATCACTTAGCAGAGGAAACCGTATTTGCCCAGTTTACACTTAACACAGGTTTAGAGCATAAAAATTACCTGTAAAACCTGGATGACTGCCTGGATGTGGACACAATCTAAATGTGTGAAAAGGCATAAATTATTGTATGACACAAGCACATTCCGATGCCATGACTTTGGACACACACAAAATTCATCACAACTGAGCATGTGCTGCCGTCAGAGGAAAGAGTACTAGTCTGGGAGGATCGAAAGGGGCCAAGGACATCCACTCTTCGCTTGTTGATACTGCCAAACTGATACAACATTCTGAACTCATTGTTTATTTGGTAACGCACAACAGTCATTTACAACATAGGCTTAAGGAGAGACTGCAAGGCATATGGAGAAACATTCTGTTATGACCAACCAGGGCTGGGCTGGCGTACGGGGCATTTACCGGTGGGCCAGCAGCCCTGATGGGCCTAATGCTGTTTAGGTTTTTTGTTTTGTATTTTCTTGGAGGCCCTGGCCTTTATCTTTGTCCCCAGTCCAGGCCTGTGCCCAGCCTAGATACAGGATAGAATAAACATATCTTAATCATAACTTAAACATATCTCTATCATAACTTCAATCTCAATTTTTGTCCAATATTTGTATTATTTCTTCATATGCCCAACTAACTGTGGGAGTTCAGCTCTGTCTTGATGTGCTGCAGAGGTGGGGAGGGGTAGCTGAACTCTAAAGGGCTCCTGCTCCATTTTTTCCTGCTCCTGCATAAAAAAATCCAAACTGTTGTCAAAGAAACCCGTTTGCCTTTTTCTATGACTCAGTGGGCTCTATCTATGGGATGAAACTAATATTTTACCTGGAGGGGCATAACCTTACTGTGACTTACCCAAATTAGTGTTAAATATTCAGAATGGTGTGTGGTGGGTAGCAGAGCCATCCGGAGGCAGCTGAACACAATTACCTTCTAAGACATTAAAGAAATTCTGTAGAACAATAAATAAAAATCAAATCAGCGAGCGAAAGCCTCTGAAGAATTCCCAGTTTGTCTGTAGAGGACATGATGAATGGCTGGTGTGGGAGAGCCAGCAGCAGTTTAAGGCCCTCTTCAGTAATATGTTGGTCATGTCCAAACCACAGACCCAGCTGCACTCCATTAGCCAGAAAGGAGCCCATAGAGGTACAGGCACGGTCACACAGACACCGCTTTCAAATTCACACACACTACTGGGAGCAAAGGAGCTGCTTTTTTTTCTTCTTCTCACAACCGCATCAATTTGTAAAGCAATGAGCCTTGTCAGTCTTAAGCAGCGGTGGAAAAACAAATAGCTTTTAAACAATGTATTGAAATAAAAATAAAATATTTGCGAAACTGTTTAGCACTTAATTGAAATGTGCCCCTCGTTGTCCTTTCTGTAAGAA
Organism: Engraulis encrasicolus; assembly: GCF_034702125.1. Taxonomy (NCBI): domain Eukaryota; kingdom Metazoa; phylum Chordata; class Actinopteri; order Clupeiformes; family Engraulidae; genus Engraulis; species Engraulis encrasicolus. The sequence continues at coordinate 3,414,176 of NC_085872.1, forward strand.
GTCATTGAAAAATCACCTTTGAAGTATATTTTGCAACCATTTTACATTACCCTTGGTGTGAAATCTTAACTAGGCCTAAGTAAAAGCTGCCATTGTGTAGTGGAGGCTTTCAGAAAAATAGGCTTTCCCCAGAAAAATAGTTTGTGAGAAAAAGTTTGAGACTGAAACTTGAAAGGACTTAATTAAAACAAATGTTTTGAATAGGAAAGGAAAAATGTTGGGAAATCACCAAGACACATTTTATGAGAGGTGACTCCTTAGGTGATCTCATAATCTCTCATCACATTGCTGAAGCAAGGTGCAAGCTATTTTCTTTTCTTAGCTATTATCAAATAAAGATGAATATTGCCTCCAAACGATATTGTAACACTCCTCTACACATGGATAATGCACTCTTTTGCCCCAAGAAAAGGCGGGCATAGGCCTACACTGTGCAATATTTTCAATCGTGGGTATTCAGCTCCTGTTCACACTATAAGGGGCTTGCAGGGTTTGAAAGTTCACCTCTCACGACTCACGTCCTCGCATATGGGACCCTACGATTGCATATCGCCAGCTGGTTGTGAGGTGAAATTGGTTGCCGTTACCCCATGTACACTATACGATGCGAGACTCACGATAGGCCTCTAATTGTCCAAATCATCCCAATTACCAAAAAGTTGTGTGACTGACAAATTGTGGCGAAATCGGGCCAAAATTCACACAGTGTATGCCTGGAATAAGTGTGAGACATAGGCTAAATGAATCAAACCCTATTAGGCTATCAGGGCACACACATCCGGCCCTACCTACCCAAAAGCAAGAGCAGGTATGATTGTCTCTAATGGTGACCATTTACTGCAAATTGAGCAATCAGTCCCCATTACACATTTTGCCCTCATATATGAGCTGATCTAGTCTCAGGAGCGGAAATGAATCCGATCCCTCCGAATTCTGCCAGTCTATGCAGCAAACACATCATCTACTTTTAAACATGGAGCAGCAGGATCTGCCTCCATCAGAAGACTATATAGAGAATATGACATCTAGCCTTGGTGAAGTGTCAACCGAAAGACCCTGTAAATAATTAAGAGGCACATCATTGCAGGTGGCAACGCAGATGTAGGGGGCACACACTGCCACCATTCATCTTTTTTGTGTTAAATATAAAGATAGAAAGTACTGTAATGCCAACCAACATACAAAATAGGCAACACAACTGCAGTGTCATTGATATTGTACTCGTTGTGAGCTTCTCATAGGTTCAGATGCCTAGAAAATGTAGACCCAACTGTACAGGAACAAAACAACATTATGCTATTTTCTAGGTAGCGCCTTTCATAAGTCTTCAATATTTAATTTGTCATAATGTTCCAAAGACGTATATGGATTTGCTTTCCTCTCTCATCAGAGGCTTTATCAAATACCTGTCCACACAGCCAGAAGTCATCACTCTGTCTTCTGCCATCACACCCACAATTGATTTCTTCATAAAACACAGAGCCAATGTATGAGTCATAGTACCGTATGACAAAAAATTGATATATTATGGAGAAAATTGTAACTAAATGGCCCTGCCTCCATGCCAATGGTCGAGACATTTTCAAGTGTTTTGTTTTTCTGCTGAAGGATCTCATCATTACATCAGGAGCCCTCCCTGCTGCTATGTTTACCCGGCAGCATGCAACACTCTTCAGCAAGGAAACCCAGACATCACAGCCTTACTCAGAAACAGTAGTAATAAGAAATACAATACAATACAATACAATACAATACAATACAATACAATACAATACAATACAATACAATACAATACAATACATGTATTTATATAGCACAGCATCACAACTATGAAGTTGACACACACACACACACACACACACACACACACACACACACACACACACACACACACACACACACACACACACACACACACACACACACACACACACACACACACACACACACACACACACACACACACACACACACACGCACGCATACACGCACGCACGCACGCACGAATGCACGCACGCATACACACACACAGTCATGAATAAATGAATAACATGAACAAACAGTATAGTGGGGGGCACTGTGGCGCCACTGTGGCCCCACATTTGGGCTTGCATGCCCGCGGGGACCCCGGTTCGAGTCCGGCCGGGGTCATTTCCCGATCCCACCCCGTCGCTCTGTCCCACTCGCTTCCTGTCACCATCTCTGACTGTCCTATCAAATAAAGGCATAAAAGCCCATAAAAAATATATATATATATTTTTTAAAAAAGTATAATGTGCACAATACAGGTAATAAATGTCATGCATAGGTTTGATAGATACAAGCATATGAAGTTGACCAAACTCACTCTACCGTATGATGACGAAACATAAGGTTAAGTCTCTCAATACTCTATGCTTATCAGTACCATGAAAGTCAAGCCTTAATATTTAACATTGCATGGACAACTTCATCATTTAGAGGCGATACTTTCCTTGTGGAATCAGACATGGTAGGCTACATTTGGCAAAAACCTTATGCAAATAAGTTCACCCTGACATGCAGATCTAGTAGATTGGTATGCCAAGGAAATAAGCTCAGTTTCATCAAAAGGCCAGTCTTACATTTCCAGTAATTACACTCTGTAATGATCAATCATCATGTCCAGGCACACCGCAACCAACTATTTCAACACACTCATACAACACATGCTGTATCCTCCTCCTTAGTAAAGCTGTAATTTGAGGCATAATCTCATAGTCCGACGTCACAGGGTGGTGAGTCAGAGAACTTTCCATTTGCTACATCACAGCAACACCGTTTCTCACCTGACTGTTAAATCGAATGAGTATGTTGTCCTTTAGTACAGCTATCTCTCTTTGTCAATAAAAAGAGGGCAATCTTTTTGTTATTATATTGGCCTAATACACTACCCGGACAAAGAGTCGCGAATTCTCATTTCTTAAACAACCATGTCAGAAGACACATCCTGTGGTTGTGGAAAAATATTAGTCTGTTCAAAAAGACCAAAATCATTGACATCGGAAATCACTTAAACTTGACACTTGACAATCTGAATATAGTGAATGGTTATTCAATTTTTCTCTGTTGATGACACTGGCATATTCAAAGATTACAGTGCCAGAATTCAGGCTGACATTTTGAAAGTGTATTTCAGGTTACATCATTTTCACCTTTCACCTTTCAACCTTATTCCATTGATGATAGTTGGCCTGTGAATAAGGCTTGCATAGCAGTCACACTCTACCATTATCAATGCATGAACATCTAAAAAAGGAATACAATACAGGATGGAAATAAATTTTGAGACAATGAAGACACTTATTAAAGCATATTATAACCAAAGATTTTTCTTAACCAATAGGTTTTTTTTCAATAATCAGATGTAGGCAAATTGTTCAGAGTTGTATGGAACTGAATATTACATACAGTATATCAATTGATTGTGTACATTACTGATAATATAAGTTTAAATTCTGTGTTTTAAACCAAGCCCTCTAAAGAGGGTGAGGATTAGGCTACTGTATGGATTTTGGGTTATTTGTTTTTCTGTTGGTTTTTTGACAAAATTCTTGTTGGCCTAATTTATAAAAAATGTCCAGCAAAATGTGGACAACGCCCTCCAGATGATCCCTTTAGGCTAGTTAAAGGTCAGAGGAAGTCAAAGGTGAAAAGTTCTTTGCCATAATTGTCAAATGTGGTCTGGATTACATTAAACAGCACATTTTCCGTTTGTTGTTTGTAAGACACAGCCCTTGAGACATCACAGGAACACTTTATTAGGCTAGAAATGTACTCTCACTTTACTAAACCTACCTGGGCACTCAGAAATGACTGCCATATCTTACTGCACATGTGTGGAATTTGTTTTTGCTTCCTCAGATTTAAAATCAAAGTAATTCAACTTACAATAAAGTCCTCATCATATATTATTGTTCGCAACATGTTCAGCACATAAAAGCTGTTATGGTTAACACAGAATCTGAAGGGCATGTCCATGGGCAACAGTTATGAGAGATTGAAGAGACACGTGAAATTGTACAGTGCATTAAACCCTTTTAAATGTAACCATCTTTTAAAATCATAGGCTATTCATGTGTGATTCATGTTACATGCATTCTCACTATGCGTTATGAAAGGAAAGAAACATTAAAACAAGAGAAGAGGAAGGAAGATGTTGCATGTGGTCAGTTCAGTTTTCCTGTCTTGATGTGACAGAAAGTTTGAAAACGAGGTGACATGAAACACATTGTATCAAGCTTTGTTTCCCTCTCCGAAACTCATTACATTTTCCTTATGTAAACATCACACTAACACTTAAGTTTTCTTTTACTTCAGACATGCAAGAGTTTTATCTTTACCTGACATGTTTCGACGGTATAGCTTCCGTCTTCATCAGAGGGTCATAGGGATGTTGATGTGTGACGTGTCAGGTAAAAGATAAAGCTTTTACATGTCTGAAGTAAAAAAAAAAAAAAACAACAACAACCCGTAAGTGTTATTTAAACAGTTAGACATAATTAATGTTATACATCTATTAAACGTCACACTTCTGAGGAAAGGCAGAGCTGCCTTTGCACCAGACAAAGTCTCCACAAGGCCTCCTAAACTGGTACCACCAGGCCTTGACTATACTTAGATTATTTGTAATGCACATCAAATGGAAACAGTGCAAGGTTCACAGACTAACATGTTTAGGAATAAACGTCAGGGCAATACAAATAATTTCATTTAATTCACACAGATTTCAAGGAATATATTTTTTATTCAAAGTAAAATCATTCGGAGTGTACTGATTCTTATATTTATCATGAAAACCATATTTTCTGGATATTGTTTACAGTGTACTTTATGACCAATGACAAATGATAAAAAAATGACAGTCTGAGTGAGTATATGTGCACATCCTTCTAAAATTCCCATCCCATTAAAAAGTGGAGGTGAGGTTTTGACCGAGTTCACAAATTTGTTTCCATAAGTATTGCCAAAGAAAACAAGTGAGTGCTGAGCATCTCAGCAGCGAACATCCGTTTCATTTGCATCGATGCATGTAGCTGTCTTCTCCACCTCTACGAAATGTATCAAATGTAACAAAATCCTTTGTGCTCCCAACTGCAGAGAATTGTTTGCATACATTTGTCATCTAAACAGTGGTGTGCTTGGAGAATATTACTCATGCAGTACACATTTTTGTGCGTCATCTCTAACACTGTCAAACTGTTTATAAGCTTATTATACACGACATGTCTTTATCTGATATGCTAATAGAATCAGAAGTGCAAATAGAAAATGCCTCACGGGAGCTGTAGCAGCACTGGGCATTGCTGCAGCTATTGCTTTGCTTTCAGAAAGGCCAAAGACAATGAGATTTTTAAGTGAGCTATCATAGCATTTATTAAACTAACACTGACACTTGCCTTTGGTTTGTTAGTATGACGGGACTCTGTTTGGGGATGTCCTGAAAAACAAACAGGAGGAAGTAACCATTAGGCTTAAATAAGCAGAGATCTCCTAAAACAACATTTTTCTCGGCACTTTACTCGCCTGCTCCCCCGTTCCTCGATGGTATGATGGGAACTCAACACTGGAGGTGGTGTGAGCTGATAGGCCCATGCGCTGCACCAAACTGAAATTGGACTCCGCAATGGAGAGTGTAACTTAGCTAAGCCTATTTTTCAAAGCATGAAAGATCACCATTCAAGTAAAAAACAATTTCCCCTTCGAAAAAAAAAAGTTTCACTTGGCCTTGAACAGTGCGAATGGCTGCCTTTAATGTAAACGACAGAAGGGCAAACCTGGCAGAGGCGGGAAAACGAGAAGAAGAGAAAACAGTGATCAGTAGTGACACACACATTATAATCACATGCAGCACAGGGAAGATTAATTGGTGACACCCAGACAGCCGGGCTCCCTTACACCCATGCAGCTGATCTGGAATCCATCACTGCCTTCTGTGTGGGTAAACCGAGCCGGCCACTGGCCTGCCCACTGTGTGCTGTCCATCCACAGCCACTCCACACAGATAGAGACTTGGTCTCTCCTTAGCTGCCCCCCCCCCCCCCCTTTGCACACAGAGGGAAGCCCCTGCTCCTGCGACAGCCCAACCTGAGCCCCGGGCCGGGGCCCGACTGCAGGATGTTTGCTGCTTTGGCTGACACTGTTGCTGGAGGGCGGGCGAGAGGGGTTGTGCCCTTATGACATTTTAAGTATTTTCCCACAGCTGAGGAGGGGAGGCCTCCTGACCTTACTGTGGTGTCTTTCCTTTCTGCACACATGCAGCCATATCAAAAACCTTACGTCTCTCCCACTGTCTCTCCCTCTCTTTCTCTACACTCTCCCTCTTTTCCACATTGGGATTCAGCCTGGTTAAGCTCCTCTGTCAATCATTTTTCCTGCAAACTATCAGCTTCTCTTGAACAAGGGAACTCATGTGTGGCCTCGTATTTACCTCAGAGGGAGAGAAAAGGATTACAAACACTCAAGCCAACCCTGTAACACTTATCTTGCTTCTTTAACAGACTGTCAGAACCTAAATAATTGCGTTGTTGTCGATTTCACTTCAGAGAATAGCATTCATTTATCATCAGGATTTACAAGTAAAACAAAACAAACCACAGTTACAGACTTGTGGTTAGATGCTACTGAATCGGAAGGCAATACTATGACTATAAATCATGTTTATATTTGGACATGACACCATTTTATCTTAGACACCATTGCCTTGTTTACATTGATTTTAACAAATTAAGTATATTTATGTTCCAGCTTGTCCCAGCAACATGACAGGGACATTATACATTAGAAACAAAGAAAAGAGACCACATCACTCCAGTACTTACAGAAGGTAATTGCACACTAAATGTAATAGAGGGAAGAGGCCAGTGGAATCATTTGTATAACTCTAAAACAGGACATGTAACTGCCAAAGGGTTGAGGGTAATACCTATTTCATTCCTTTGCCTTCTCATTGCAACTTGATCATCACACTACAGACTCACCATGCATCATTCATTTTGCGGCGATCTCTACTATGAACAAAAGCTTTGGGTTTTGGTTTTGATTAAGAACACACAATTGCTGCTTCGGTTTTGAGATGTTTTGCTTTCCTGAATAAGTGGGTGGTGGCAGAGCAACTGGGGTTCCAGGGTCCAGGACTTACCATATGAGCTGGTTGGTTGGTTCCAATCAATGGCCAATGCAGCACATTGGGATAAAATGCCACTTTCATCATAGAACGTGGTGTGTGACCTACCACCTTTCAAAAAGTGCTGGTATTTATTGGGTTCCAGTGGATGGTGACCTGTAGAAATGTTTGTCATTGATACAAATTTACATGAACTCAGGATAAAAGCAGGCTCCAACAACTGTTCATAAGAAGGTGGTTTTATCGTCTAGGCATCATTGAGTCAGTGTTGGGGCATGATGTGGCTTGTGCGTGTCTCAGAGGACAGGAGGTCAGGGGGCTGGTCTCGCTCGTATGGCTCTGATGTTGCCTAGTTCACACTAGAGATGGGATTTATGGCTCTTTGACGGGATCCGGATCATGGCTCGTTCCTCGTTCAAAAAACTGGCTCTTTTGGCTCTTTTTAAATCATTTATTCAGTGTGTAGAATGTAATATTTTGACTCATTTTGTTCAAACAACAGATGATTATCCTTCTGCTTCTATAGACCGTTTCTGCCACTCTTTAAGGTAGACAACTGTATCACGTAAAGGTCACGTGCTTAAAATGAATGAAAAATTAAAAACAATTGACTGCTGAGTGCACAGTATACTGTGGGTGTACAGACAAACTGAGAGAGAGAGAGAGAGAGAGAGAGAGAGAGAGAGAGAGAGAGAGAGAGAGAGAGAGAGAGAGAGAGAGAGAGAGAGAGAGAGAGAGAGAGAGAGAGAGAGATGGTTCATTAAAACACAGGAAAGCGGAGACCGATAGGACCTGATGGTTTGTTCCCTCTTTGAGTCACCAATGCACCAGCAAGTCTGAAAGCAATGAGGTGAGGAGGACTGATGACACCTGAGGTGAGAAGAAAAGAAACTGTTTGGTTTCTAGTGCCAGAATATGTCCAAACACAAAGACATAAGCAGGACAGTGTTGTTAGTGCTAACACAGCCTGAGAAGAAATGCAATGAAATGTTATGCTTATGTCAAAAGACAGTGCTAGTGTGACTGCTTTTCTGTTCAACAACAGTTCGGTTTTACAAGGAATACACTCTATTTATCTTTTGCTCAGCAACACTGTTGTAAACACCCTGAGAGGATTTTCAAAGAAAAGCATAAAAAGGCAACCCCTCACTCAAGGTCAACACCTCAGTTAGTCAGCGCTGTTGTTGAAGTTCTTAATGTCAGAGGATGTTTGTCTCGGTCTCTATCAAAAATGGCACAATATATGTGAACCACACTTAGAGGGATATTTCAATTTGTCCTAAAATTGTAGTATGTACAGTGTTACACGTTTAATGTAGGCCTACTGATCTGTCGGTTAAAAAAAACATTTGTCATTATTCTAAGCCAGATGTATGATTCCCCCTCTGCTCTCTCCATCCCTCCCTCCCTCTCTCTCTCTCTCTCTCTCTCTCTCTCTCTCTCTCTCTCTCTCTCTCTCTCTCTCTCTCTCTGTCTCTGTCTGTTGTTTGCGAATTCATACTGTGTAACTTTATGCACTCTCTCAGGAAAATGGACTCAACTGAGTTCAGCTTATGCTGTAGTTCAAAGTGATGTCTTAACACCTTTCTGTTTGCACTGAAAGACACATAGAGTTCAGAAAGGAAGATAAGACTTTGATGTCCTCTGACCTTCCAGGGAAAACATTGCAACATTACCCAGCCGCTTCTTCTTTATCATTTCAAAAGGGGCATGCTGCATATGACACCGGCTAGACTCATAAGTATACTTTTATCTTCACACATACTGCTAGAGATTTAAAGTGCATAAAGCCCCCTGGAACTGATTGACCTACTTTCCTTTGTTTTGTTATCAAATGCTTTTCACATGGCAAAGCTGGGAAAGATCCTTTGAAGTCATAGGAATGAAGACAGTGGGAAAAGGTTACTTAAGGTGATGCTTTACTCTGGATATCACTAAAATAGTCTGTAGAAAACCCTACAATGACACAGATACCCTAATTTTAGCTTAAAGGTGCACTGTGTAGAATGTGGCCAGAATGGGTACTGCAACTATGCTGCTAATTGAAACTGTGCTGCCTATGGTCAAATTTGATCTGTTCATAAATATTTACTAAATAATAAACCTAGTGTAACCAAAGTACAGTTAGTTTTGCTGCTATTTATGGAAATTCAAAATGGCAGACCATGGAGAAGACCCCCCTTTTCATGTATGAAAAGCGCAATTTTCCCAGTCATAACAAATAGCCTTAGAATTTGCATTATACAAATGATTCTGTACTTCAGATGTATGATGTAAGATACTTTGGATCAAGGGTCTTTGTCAACACTAAAAGAAGCCACAAGATCAGCCGATCACTTCTAAGTGCTTAACCAAGTAGAATTATGACAATGCAAGATGATTTCAAGATTTAAAAAAAAAAAAAAAAAATCCTTCAAATGCAGTGAAGGAATGTTTTTATCATAGCATTTTAGCATTTTAAGTTTTCTTTGTTAGACTTCAAGATATTTATTGCATACTATATTAACAGTGGAGTGATATAAGCCGCAAACCACAGAGGACAGAGGCAAAGTTTAGAGGGTGATTGTAAATAACTTAAGATGGGGTTAAACTAAAACATTTGCAAACCTTGATTGACCAGATGCTTAGGACCAGTTCAGTCAATTTCAACATGCAGTTGTAATGCTCACACTACCCTGGACTTGTCAGTACCTGAGTTTTTTTTTTCTTCTTCAGCCTTTTCCGAGATATTGATTGTGATGGGGGCAGCGCTTCGTTTACATTTAAAAAAAAAAAACATTTTTATTTATTTCCAAAAACATCCAAAAGGTTATACAACATCAGCAGACAACTAGCAAACAGCAGTACCTTTTGGGAAAATATTTTGAATAGGCCTATGTTATTTTAAAAAAAAAAATTAAACAAATGCTGCCCCCATTAGAATAGCTCATATCTCGAAAAGGGCTTAGCCGAAAAATGTGGCATCACTGGGTACTGACAAGTCAAGGGTAGCGTGAACAGCATATTGAAATTGACTGAACTGGTCCTTTAATTGTTCATTTTGTTTTATCTCACTGACCTAATCAATGACCCATGCTGGTAAACAAACACTGAAGAATCTGGCATCTCACCCCTTCTGCTTGGGAGTAGAGAAACAATCTATATAAGGATATATGGGCTGTCAAATGGAGTTGGTTGGATCTGACTTGTGGGGTGTCCTACAACATTTCTCCGGTGCCGTGAATAAACTGCAGTGGTCTCACCTGAGTTGTCTAATTTATTTCTGTGGTATGGATAATACAAATGTAACAATTTGTATGTAAAGTTACACAAACCTGATCATTTGACATTGACATTTCTGAAATTGCATAGCCATAAGAGTTGTCAAGAGTGCTAAGAGTGAGTTGTTTATCATTCAGAAAATGGTTTGTATCAAAGCAGGATAAAAAGTAAAATTTGCATTAGAACAAGGATCATAACATTTAGTTAACAGAAATGAATTATGGATCTTACGGCTGTGCTGTCATTCCCCAACAGACCCGTGGCGGACAGTCTGATTGTTATCCGCTTTTTTTGTGAAAAGAGAATTGAGTGCCTCTGTTTTTGTTTGGTATAAAACTTCATGTACTGTAAGTGAAACATAAGCAAGTCCTAGTATTGATCTATTGGCCCAAGGCCAACATGTTCAGACGGAGCCTCAGAGCTCTGGAGTCTCTTGTTTGGAAACAAATCAGTCCCCTGTGTCTCCTCCTGCAGAGGACAAATATGATGGATGATGCATGGCTCCCATTTGTTCCATTGAGCATGAGTCATATTCATCTTTGGGTTATGGCTACACTTATATGCACATTTATTTAAGCCTTCAAACCATCTCAGCCCTCACACTTAATAGAATGCATCCTCTCAGAGGTATAGTCGTCATCACGTCATCAGGCAGTTGTACTGTAACTGTTGTATTTGTCATACATACATGAGGGTGTTAGATGTACCCATTCCCATTTTGCAAAGGGCATAAGAGTAGATATGAACAGATATACTGTGCTTGGTAAACTGCCAAGGCACTATTGGTGCTCACGCAGAAGTGCAGCTTCTGAAAAGATATTGTTAACCCCATGCTGTGTTACATCTAGCCCACAGCCTTTCACTCTCTTCAAATCAAATCAGTTCAAAACGAAAAGAAAAAGGTGTTTGTGTGTGTGTGTGTGTGTGTGTGTGTGTGTGTGTGTGTGTGTGTGTGTGTGTGTGTGTATGTGTGTGTGTGTGTGTGTGTGTGTGTGTGTGTGTGTGTGTGTGTGTGTGTGTGTGTGTGTGTGTGTGTGTGTGTGTGTGTGTGTGTGTGTGTGTGCACGCGTGCGTGCGTGTGTGCGTGCGTGCGTGAGTGCGTGCGTATGTGCGTGTATCAGGGCTGTATTAACGCACAGGCTAGATATGGCTACAGCCTAGGGGCCCCCACCTGCATGCCAGGGGCCCCCCAGATGTTGAAATAGAAAGAAATCAATAGAATTGGAGGAATGTAACCAGATGCAGTGTTCATAATTTAGTCTGCTGTGTCAGGTAGAGTTTTTTTAAAAGCTTATTAATACTCCTCTTGGAGTTATGATAACATCTATGTAATTTTTATTTATTTTATTTTATTTTTACAAAAAAATTGCCTTCTGTGGGGGCCCACAGTAACCTGTTGACTAGGGGCCCCGGGCCTTCTTAATATAACCCTGGCGTGCGTGCGTGAGTGCGTGCATGCGTGCGTATGTGATTTCCTGTATGTGTGAGAGTGAAACACAGAGTGAGATGCTGATGAACTGAGAGAGGGAGACAGAGAGGGAAAGCCTAGGTGTAGATGACACGACATAGAGAAACACACCTGAAGTATGCATTGGGGGTTGCCCCCTAAGACATTTAGGGTTAATCAGTCAGAGGTCATTCGGGGTTCACAGCAGTGCAATGCTTGCCTGGCTATCACCAGACCTAATCACAAGTGAGATAAGGTCTGGAGACCTGCCTACTGTAAATCCCGTAGGGGGTGTGTGGTTTACGATTGACGACGGCTGTTTATTTGGCTTTAGGAATGTGTGTCATTTGGCATACGTAGCCATAGCCAATCATGTCAGTTGTATCTATTTAAACAATCTGCATTCATCGCCTTTCCACGCCTCCCTGCTCTCTGATTGGGATCATGATCTTGTCCGTTCTCTGGGTATTAGACTCCATGCTGTCTTTCAGATCGGAACAATATTGTGCAAAGCAGCATGGGAAATCCCAATGCAATGTTTGTGAAGATTCTCACTCATGCATGGTGGTCTCCTCACCTGAGATCTTCCTCAGTTCTAAATCTTATGTGAGACTCAAGAGATATTTATCTAGAGAATGGACCAACGCCTTGTTATTAACTATAAATGTAGCCTATTGTTGTCACCTTTCAGGAAATGGGGGGCAATAGTTGCTAAATCATCCCCTTGTTGTTTAAAGGATAACTTCTGCCAATTTCGACTTACAGTTGTAATGCTCACACTACCTTGGACTTGTCAGTACCTGAGATTTTTTTTTCTTCAGACTTTTCCGATATCCCGGTCATTGCAATGGGGGCATGTTTGTGAGTATGAGTATGTTTACATTTAAAAAAAAATCTTGATTTATTCCCAATAACATCCAACAGGTTATGCAACATCAGCAGACAACTAGCAAACAGCGATACCTTTTGGGGTAATTATAGGCCTATGTTGAGAAGGTCTTCAATGTAAACAAAAATGCAGCATCACTAGGTAATAACAGTAAAGAGCAATAGGCCTACAACAACATATTGAAATTGGCAGAAGTTCTCCTTTAAGGTTTCAATAAGGAAAAGGATGAGGGACTCTGTGAAAAGCAGACAATCTGGGGATATCTTTAGAAATTTACTTGGGAAGTTATGAAAGATTTATTGGTCTATCACTCTTAGTGTCATAACAATTAAAAAGAAGGCACATCTTCAGTGACAACAGACAGGGTGGTCTGTACATTTTAAGACTACCATAACTCTTCATTACAGCAAAGGAATGTGCTGTAATATGGAAGATACCATAACGCATAACGCTACATTTCAGGAAAAACAACGCCTGCTGAAAAAATATGATAAAAAGTGTTCATGTCTTAATTTAACACACCACAGATAGGGACATAAAGAATCCCCCAATGTCCTGGAGCTAAAGGAATGCTGTTACAAAAAAGCTTTTTTAACTTTCATGTTGCAATAAAGCAGACAAGATTTCTTCCCCTATCTCGTTTTGTTCCTCACTGCAAGGGGGGAAATTGGTTGTCTGCAGTGTCTGAAGTTGAGTAAATTCAAAAGTTTGTGATGTGAATGGAAAAGGTTATGTTGCTTAAAATGTGAGTGTTGGAGTGCAATGCATGTGAAAAAAGTATGGTAGAAGCTTAGTAAGTCAAAACAAAAATAAATGGACAGCATCGGGGGTTCAAACAAAACAGAGAGCTCTTTCTCTTTTGCTGTTAAGAAGTCCACACCGGCACTGGCTTCAAATGTGCTGTAGTGTTGTATATTATTACAGAAAGTTCTCACAGCACTGCATGCGGTGTTGTTTTACATTATCATACAAGAGCACATTTCTTGGATTGTCACTCTTTATGTAACAGCTCCTCTTCTACTAGTCATGTGCTGTACTAAGAGGCTGTAAGCAGGGAAGTCGACAGGGGGGGGGGGGGTGTAAAGGGGACAGTTGTCCCTGGCCCAGGGACAGAGGGGGCCTAAAATTGGGTTCTCATTACATTGTATGTATTGGGTGGGGAGCCCTTTCAGATGACTGTGTCCTGGGCCCAGCCAAAGCTGTTAGCAGCCCTGCTGTAAGGACACATTATGCAACTGTCTGCATTTCCATACCAGACAATGATAGAAGAGGCACTGCTCTCAAGGATGGCTCTAGTTGTACCAGCTATGTCAATTCATGTGATTTTTTTGAGTTGATGTTTTTATGCCTACACTAGAAGCTTCTGTTCTCATACCATCCAGCTGTATGAGTCCATGCATCCATCTGCCTATTTTCACCAGATCTTGTGGGTCAATACTTGACAGTGTGTAACTGATCAACCTTTGGAGGTTGCCAAGATTGCAAACTTTAAAGATTAGCATTGAAGTCCGCCACTTTCATTATCTTATGTTGATGCTGTTAAATTCACATTCACAAAAGTCTGATTGAACTTGAGGGTGTCTGGTTTGGAGGTCACCTGAAGTCAAATGTTGTGCTTGGAACAGGCTTCAAGTTAAGTTTTCTATTGTAATGCAACAGCAGCAGCAGCATATCTGAGTTGATTTCAGTAAACACAGGTGGCAGAGGATCTGCAGAGGGTTTGGAAGTGGAAAGAGCTAAGCTTGTCCTGCTGGTGTTCTTATACTCTGCTTGAAAAGCCCTTGTATCTCTTCCTCCTGTGACACAAGGAGGAGGGAGAAGGAGAATAGAGGAATGGGGAGGGGTCCTCTGGGTCCTCATTTGAATTATAATCTAAACAGCACTGTGATTACCTGAATAGCAAGAGCAGATGAGTATTTCTTGCAAAGAAGTGGTTATAGAAGCAATATTGTTTATCGCCAAAGGAATAAGAACTAACCCTAGACCCAGCAAATAGACATTTGCTGGTACGGTAAAAAATAAAGACTACATCAAAGTGACACAAAGGCAGTTAAAATGATTTGAAAATTTGTTTTTGCATCACTTCCTTTAATTGCCATTTCCCAGGTCTTTACTATGCATGGTTGCATTTTTTATTATTCACACCTGCTATTTGCTATGGACATAAAAAAACAATCAAACAACAACGAAAAACATAGGCTATATTGGAGAGAGTCATAGCAAACAGGGCACTGATAGTTATCACATACATAAAAGAAAAGGGATCTCATTTCTTTTGCAGCTGAGGCCCTTGCTTCAATGTTTGTAGCATTGTTATAAGAACAAAAGTGAGTACTGTACTCATTCACCTGAATACATTATAGCCACTAGTAGTCATGCAAAATCATAGTCATTGCTTGCCTTGGGTGTAAGTGCACAGTGTGTTCAGCCTCAACTCACCACAGTCCTTTTGCCGTTAAGCAGATAGATTACAGATTTGATTCTGTTTTTTCCATTTTGCTGTTCAGTATTTTCCATGAAAACATTCCACAGCGCTACAGACCTGCATTTTATCCCAGTTTGCCCCACTTTTCTGACATGCGTACACTATGCCATAGTATGCCAGCCAGCGTTATCCTAACACTTTTCCCAGACATGCGGCACTGGGAGTATGAGGCCAAGTATTATCATATTATTTTGCCCTGTTCTTCTCCTGCACACCTCCCTTGAAATGGTACAATCATAGAGAGGTTGTCAGAACAGCTAGATGGTTTTGTTGGGGGCTTAGTTTAGTAAGATTGGGATCTCTGCATTACCCATGCTGCCTCAGTAATTAAGGACATGGAACTCTTTCTTTCCTACTTAAGACAGACCGACAGACTCAAAAACACAACACCTGCAGGCTTCTTTAATCATCCAGTATGCCGGAGAGGAATTCAGGATGATTAATGACAAAAAATAACATGTGAACAAGCGAGGGATGCACAGAGAATGCAGCTTTGATTTCACTTTGATTTCTATTTGCTTTTGGAGTGTAGGGTTATGTGAACTGACCTACTGAAAAAAAACATTGCCCAGAGAGAGGGCTGAGACAACAAAGAGATGGATCTGGTTTGTGCTGTTTTGAGGAAGGCTGTAGGTCAAGGGCAGAATTTGTGTGTTTTGGTGTTGTGAGTTGTTGATGTTTTGCAGTTGATGAAAGGAAAGCTAATATAACGGAGAGTTTTGATGACTTATTCTGCATAGATACATAGACCGTGTGTCCAGCTTCATTCATTCATTCATTCATTCATTCATTCATTCATTCATTCATTCATTCATTCATTCATTCATTCATCCATCCATCCATTCATTCATCCATTCATTCATTCATTCATTCATTCAAGCCGTCAATCAGTCAGTCATTCATTTCTGAACACATTTTACACCAACACATTGAAATAGTACCCCAAAGTTGAACCAAAGTATTGAGACAAATAGAAAAAGGGGGCTGTGTTCTCAGCCTTGGGAACAACAATAATCCTGGCCAAATCTCAAACAGCAAAAATCCAGTGGGGTATTCTATCACTTTACAGCTCTCACACAAAAAACCGAACTGTCCTCTGCTATAGTAATATATATATATTTTTTGTGCATACTTGAGCTGCTGGGCCTTCTTTCCACATCAGGGGGTATGACTTTTAAGCTGCAACTCTTCCAATGAAGACTACTTCTGGCCAGGTGAACAGGTTTCTATTCTGACAATTCTGAGCTGATTGCACTGTTGGACTTGGTCCGATTTCACAATAGGCCTTAGGTGTCTTTCTTCTGCTGCACTAGGTGCCCCTGAGCACTGCATCCATGGAAGCCAACAGGGGTCAAAGGGGTCAGTTGCCCTGGGCCCAGGGAGGGGTCCCCCGAATGGAGAAATCCCTGACTTGGTGTATGGAGTGATTCTGGTTCGAAGGGCAGTTACACCAAACATTCATTTGATTTCCATTTCTCTTTTTAAGCAACAGCTTTCACATCTTCCTTGAAAATGCACAGTGTGGAAATCAAAGAGAGAGCAGATCTAAAAAACCTCATAAGAACAGAAGGGCAAGGGTAAAAATAGTTTTCAAATTAGATGTCTGGCAAAGGTTTGACAGGCTTTGATATGAAGTAGTTGACAAGCCCATAGCTTTGGTCCATACAGGCAGAACACGACTCATCACTGAGGTGTGTGGTGTGTACTATGAGAAGCAGGAAGGATGAACTGAGACATGTCAGGGACTGTAAAGAGTTCAGACCTGTGATAGCAAGACCATGTAGCCTACAGTAAGAATTTTGAAAAAATTTAAAACTGAAAGTATCATTTTGTTTTAAAACAATCATTTTAAAATCTATCCCGAATGGCACAGCTAGACATTTGTACCTAAGTGATGCTTTTACACCACAGCTGAGCCTGAAATCATGGCTTCATAATGACAAATGTGCATAAAATATTCAAACATTAATGATAACAGCTGGCTGATGACAAGTATGCTAAAGCATCATTCCGCTCATGCATTTCATAAAACAAATTAAATGCTGTTTAGTAGCTCTTTCCTATGCCAGCCATTTGCATTATGCCACTGCACTGGCACACATTAATCCTAATTTTTAAAGAGCATCGTAGTGCAATCAGTCTGAGTTTGATTAAATACCACAAAGTCAGGAGGTGAAGCTGATGACTTCTTTCCCAAGGTTAATATGACCTAATGGTATGCATAAACACAACGGTCATGAGCATCAGATTTATAATGCGAATGAAAACAAGTGTGTAATGCTTGTGCACGATGTACACTTGCATATGCATACATACCTACTGTACATATACTTACAGTGCAACACATAGGCCTATATACACAGTCCAACAGAGAAGATTAGGCAAAGAATATTCATCAGCAATTCTAGCAGTTTCCTCACAGTGAGGGAAAGACTTCCTCAGCTTTCAAATAGGCTACTCATGAAGCTATCAGACAGAGCACGAGAGTCAGATGTAGTAATATTCGTCACGACTCAAAATTGGTTTATTTGTGATAATATATTCTTCTTTATTTACAGACCTTTGTATCTTTCTCTGTTCCTCTCTTTTCCTGTCCTTCATACACATGTAGACACCCTCTCCCCTACGCTTCCATACCTCCCCTTTGCAACCATCCTTTCTGGCTTTTTACCTGGTTGCTTCTTGTCCTTCTGTGTCACTCAGGGCCATAAGTGTGAACAGATAGGGACAAGGTAAGCACCTGTCCCTTTGCCCTACTGGACAAAAATGCATTTTTTTAAAAGTTTTTTTTTTATGTCAAAAATTACTGTGATTAACATAATCTCATACACACATCTACAAATGCTTGATGATAGCAAAGGCATGTGACAATAATGCCTCGATACAACATTTAGCCTGTATGGCCTAGGAAGGCAGCTGCAAGTTCCACATGCCCCTTGCTCCCCCCTCGAACCCCCCCCCATATGTGCACGCCACTGCTCAGAGCGTCTGAATGGCAGTTTCTTATTTCCCTCCTCTGCCTCCTCTCTCACTATTTATCTCCCTCTCTATTCTCTCCCCACAGTCAAGTGAGGACAGATAAATGAGTCATTTTACAAAAGTGGCTATAAGAAGCAGCACCCAGTAATACAGACGCACATTAGCCTTTTAAATGGCTTTCATTTGCAATCGTCTGGAAATGAGCTCCCATTTCGGATCCACATGTGGAGATAGCCTACTGTTGGAAAGTTAACAGGTTGGGTAGATTTTAGTGATTAAGGTAAAATTGAAGTTGGCAATGCAGTGAAATGGAGAAGTGACAGACTATTCTTGGGCTGTCTGTCATGTCCAGTCTCCTCTCTTATTCTGTTATTCTGATTCATTGCACCTTTTGTGAAATTCAGTTCCATACAGTCTCTGGCAGTTTGTTCAGCACTCCCCTCAAAGTGACTCCAGTGTGTGTACATAGTCATGGCCTTGGAAATGAAAAACAAACATAGATGATGTCAGGACCTTAAACAGCACCAGACAATTGCTTCAAGGAGTGTAATATCTGGCCTGCTGTGCGATCCAAAGGACAATGTATACAAAAAGGATTCTGTGCAGGTTATGACTCAGCAAATGTCAGGGAACATTTTATCCACAAAAACCAAAGCTGATTCATATTTTTGTACCAAACAATGTGAAAAGTATGTGCATTCCAAGGCTAAATAAGTAAACACTCCATAGAAAAACTGTTCCAGTAGGCTTACATGTATGCATACCTTTCACAACATCTTTCCAAAGAAAGATCCCGAACTGAATAATAAGCTCACATAGAAAAGAGCTCAGATGCAAAACCCTGAAGAAAATTTCTGATCAACAACCGTAGGCTTCACTCAAAGCTGAGTAAATGTCACAATCAGTTCACCTTTTGTTGATTTGCCTTTACTTGCTGTAGATAATAATATTTCTGAAAATGTGTTTAGAGAGGTTTGGGTTCTGTTGCTTTTTTCTGTGCATTTGAAATGTCTTGCACCTCTTGTCAGATTGGTTGGTGGGACACGTCGCTTATTTTTACTAATTCAAGACACACAAACAAGGGTTGGCATGAGAAACTAAAGGTAAATAAGCCAGTGATGCAGACAGACTATTTAAAATTGTTAAATGCAACACAGCACATACATGACTAATTATGCAGATATATGTCATGAAATGTCCAATGTGAATATTGAGCATGATTAAAGGACAAGACAATAGTGAGAGTAGAGAGCATGGTAGAAATAAAATCACACAACAAGCAACAAGCACTAATTTGCATGTTGCACAGGACAATGATGCGTGCAAGATGCTGGCTTGTATGTAGGGATTGGGATTGGCTGGGGCTTCTTGCAATTTGCATGACAAAGAGCTCGCTAGACCACAATTGCCTATTTCTTAATGTCTCATTTTCATGCAGCACAGGTCACAAATGCCCACAAGCAGGAATCTGGCAGTGGTGTATTGGTAATTACTGTAAAATGTGGTGTTCTGTTATTCTAATTAGGGGGCTGGAGCTGGTTGTGCTAACAGACCACCAGAGTGGCCTAGAGGGAACGCCGTGCTTGGGGTGAAAACAATGTGTTTGGGATGTTTGGGCATGAGGACACAGACTTTGAGGAGAGTGTTTAGTATTTATCTAAGTAATCAAAGTTTAAAATCAAATGGGAAAAGAGGCTTACCTCAGGGTGAACTCTGACCTTTACAAAACTGGCCCATCAACATGTAAATTTTATTGTGGAGGCCTAACAGTAGGCCTATAGTATTTGTGACCAAAGATCAGCCACTCTTGAAGATCTGAGCATAACAATGATATTGTGTACATGATCTATAGAGACGTATTCAACAATAAAATTGCTTGGCAATCAATGATGGCTAATGACATGCTGTACCTTTATCTGTTTATTGTTGAAGGAGTTGATTCTTGAACTATGTATCACAGTTTTCAGTATCTGATGGGAATATCTATCAAGAATGTTTTGAGAGATACAAATAGGCCTACTCACAGTATACTCTATAATGAAACACCTTTATGTCTACTGTATTGTATTTCATTGTGTAGTGTTGTATTGTATATTTTCTTACTGTGCTCAATGTACACTGCAGAAAAAAGACAGCAAATTCCAGCAAATTTCTAGCACTGATCATACGCATTCCATGGAATCACACTTAAATTATATGAACAGAAGAAGCCAAGAACTCTACTGTGTTATTATCTGCCAGCTTTTCCACTAGTGAGACCAGGCTTATTTTCATCCCGTTCTCTTCCTGTTTCACCATCATCCTTCCATCTCCAAGTACCTCTGCTTTTGTATCCCCACAGTAAATTATGGTCAGCATGCCTAATGCAACTGCACTACTGAAATGATGCACAATCAATGGAGACCCGGACAGACAGGTCAATAATGCATGTCGAGTGACTCAGCTCTCACCTTGGACATGCAGAGATGGCTTCCTAATGGATGCCACTGACAGATTACATTTTTAAATGGACCCCGCAGGACATGGCATTTACGTGTTATGTGCTCTGCAATGTATACGCGCACGTTTTGTTGAAAATCGTAAGCATCCTTCCAGATAATATTTGGTGCTTTCATAATATACAGTAAATAACTTAGATTAAACAAGCCAAGAAACTGATATGATTGCCTTATGGGTATTATTCCTCAATGACTAAATGAAAAATGTTAAGGTGTGAGATATCATATTAGAGATGCTATGTTCATGGGGGCTCAATTTCCTACCATGTTTAAGTGTTTAATGTAGGCCTATACTGGGTGTTAGTTATGAGATCTGCAAAATCCCTATGACGAGTGGCTCTCGAAAACTAGATGGAGCCCAATCATCACCTGCTGTGACGCCAGTGAAATAATACTGGTGGTGGTTGGAGCGCATCTCAAATTAGTGTAGAAACCAAACGCTACTGCTCATACCGTCAAGTTGCCCTGGTTTATAGGCCCAACACATCATTCTCCTGACAGATTATATCCTAGCTAGGGAATGAGGATCACCGTGTCTGCCATGCCTTACATCATGCCACCACTGGGTTTCAGTGTGATGACTCCAGTTTTAGTGAGACAACTCCAGTAATATACTATGTGTTTAGATAACTCCACTAATACACTAATCTGTATTTCAATTTTCGTGGTTGGCCACAAGCGGCAGCGCTTCAGTCGAAAAATGACCTTTTTGCCTGTCTCACCGATTAATACTGTATCAGACCAAATGGAAAGGAAGCGACAAATGATGAAGACAAATGACTTTGCTCTCTGACCACAGAGGTTCCAAGTCATTGGGGGAGAAATAATGAGAATAATGGATAATTTATAATTATAATTTATAATTCTTGTGATATGTTATTACATTACACATACAGTTTGTAGCTGACACTTTCACCCCCAAAGTGACGTAGTTATTACAGAGTATAGGCTAAAATCCCTGGGGCAATGTTGGGTTAGGTGCCTTGCGAAAGGGCACCTCAGCAATGCAATGAGGTAGGGAGTGGAAGGGTGGGATTCAAACCAGCAACACTCTGATCTAACACCCTCCGTAGCCTCTTACTGCAGATGGGCTCATCGAGGGGGCTATTCACTCCTTGCTGAAAACACTCAACTAGATCAAAACGTTACCTTGCCATTCATGACATGACCATGACCTTCGGTAACTGATTAAGAATTGGTCATTACCGTTTTGGTGACAACAAGGTTAGAACAGAACCTCTGCTCAATAAAAAGAATTGAAATATATATATAACAGAACCTCTGTGCGCTAAGGGCTTAACTACTAGGTCACGCCGCATACCAGCATGCCACCAAGTGTTGGTCAGAACATGCAAGTGCCGTTGCGATTCAAAACGATCTGTTAACCGTTTCAAATGAATTAAAGTAGAAAATAAATGGACCATTAATGCTGTTTCAAATCAAACCAAAGCCAGTTACTATCCCAATAAGCAAAAGACACACAGAGACACCCGTGCAGAGCAGACAGGGGCTGTGACTGCTTGCTCTGTCCCGTCAGCGTGAGAACAGACAGTTCCGCCAGCCAGAGCCTCCGAGGAGAGAGCGGGGCGAGTGGGAGCTGTCCCCTGGGATGAGCTCTGCGTAAATGTGCCTGTTTGGTAATCAACAGGGATTTATACACAATGTCACCCAGAGGCCAGGAGGATGTGGCTGTGTGTCTCTGCATTGGTGTGTGTATACTGTATCTGCAGTGACTGAGGATTTGTATAATTTTGGTGTGTATGCATGTGATTGTGTGTGTGTGTGGGTGTTGGGGGGTGAGAGAGAGAGAGAGAGAGAGAGAGAGAGAGAGAGAGAGAGAGAGAGAGAGAGAGAGAGAGAGAGAGAGAGAGAGAGAGAGAGAGAGAGAGAACTCCCCACCTAATATGTTAATTGTTTGGTACTGTGACTTGAGTCTGTGTGAAGCATATTTATAGCTGGAAGCAGCAATGCACTTTGCCAATATACTGCAGCTGTCATATTGTAAAATGTTTCCCTTATCGGGTAGTTTGCCAATATGTCATATCATAAAATGTTTCCCTTATCGGGTAGTTGCCTGCTATGTTATACCATGACAAACTTTGCGTAACCCTCTGCAAAAAAAGACATTTCAGTTAATCTTGATGGAAAATCTCTTGGCTCCCTGGCTGTTGGGACAGAAGTCAATGCTGTTGACACCAGTCACACACTGTAGGAATGCTGCCTTAAACAGCCTAAAACGTGGAGTTGTTTTCAGGGATATATTGTGTGCAAAGGCACATGTGTTTCATATCTCTTTTCCTCAAAGAAAGGGGATAAAATCTTCACTTGCTGAGGGTAATTTTCCATATAAAGTGCATTTCAGGAGTTTTTCGAAAGCGTAGTTGATAGCCAGCTAGCAACTTCAGTCATTGCCAATGGGAAATTACATTGCAAACAACAAAGTAGCTAATGTAGTTAGAAACTATGATTTCGAAAAATGCACCTCAGACCACCTCACCCCACACAATGCATTGATGATTTTTTGAAGGTGATTATGGAGAACCCTGTGTGTCATATCCTTGTATTTATTTTTATTATTGGTCCTAAATGCAAAGAAAACAAAGTACATGGTTTTCACGTGTACCCGCTCATCATTATCTAATGTTGAAGTGTCCACTACTGATGGTACCTTGCTAGAAAGGGTTAAAACATACAAGTACTTAGGGATTTGGCTTGATGAAAAGTTGAACTATGAATCACATATTGACCATCTTCTTAAAAAGCTTAGACCAAAACTGGGTTTTTATTTCCGTTTGAAAAAATGTTTTCCTTTTGCTGCTAGGCTAAGATTGGTCCAGAGTACATTTTTACCCATCTTAGATTATGGTGACATATTATACATGCATGCGTCCACCTCTCTTCTAAAGAAGCTAGATGTAGTTTACCATGCGGCACTGCGTTTTATTACAAATGCAAACATGAGAACACATCACTGCGCATTGTATGAAATGGTAACATGGACTTCACTATCACTTAGGAGGAAAAGCCATTTCCTAATTTTTTATTGTGAAGGCATTGGTGGGTAAACTCCCATCTTACATCAACTCTCTGGTGTCACGCCAAACCAGTTCCTATGGCACTAGGTCAGGAAATAAAATTATCTTAAATATTCCTACAGTGCGTACTGAATTAGGTAAGACTTCTTTTAGTTCATATGCCCCACATGTTTGGAATAACCTCCAAAACACCTTAAGCTTGGCATCTGTGCCCTCAATAGAGTTTTAAAAATCTTTTAAAAACAGCTTTAGTAGAGGAGTGTCACTGCTTTTAAACTCAGTTTTACAGAGGTTTTGTGTGTGTGTGTGTTTTTTTTTTAATGTCAGATTTTGTTAGTCTGTTAGTTCTTACTGTTTAGTGTTTGATGGTCTTACTTGTTAGTCTTGTCCAGTGTCTATTTTGTTCGCCCCTATGTCTGATATGTCTTATATCCTTACGTGTGCTTTTTTTATTTTTTAAATCTGTTTTTATGTCATAATATGCATGTGCCTCCACTGTCTTAATGCCGTCTTGGCCAGGACTCCCTGGAAGAAGAGGTTTCTACCTCAATGGGACCTTCCTGGTTAAATAAAGGTCAAATAAAAAATATTTAGAGGTGTACAATTGGTTTGGAGCTCAGCATTATGTTATGAGAGTGGATTA
Organism: Engraulis encrasicolus; assembly: GCF_034702125.1. Classification (NCBI taxonomy): domain Eukaryota; kingdom Metazoa; phylum Chordata; class Actinopteri; order Clupeiformes; family Engraulidae; genus Engraulis; species Engraulis encrasicolus. The sequence goes on from NC_085872.1 coordinate 3,438,557, forward strand.
TATAATATTATGGTGGTCATAAACTAACAGGAATTCATTCTGAATATGCAGCATACAGTGTAATGTGCTGTTTTCAGTTTATTGGACTGTTGTGTTTGGTTTTGGCCATTTGGTCTTCTACTGCTATTAACACATCCATTATACTGTATATTGGCATTCGTTGGAACCCTGAAACTATCACCTCAGAATCAATCCCCCCTGCTCACCACAAATATCCTTATCCATCTCTTGTTTTATAAGCATACTGCTTTACTGTGTGAGATTCATTAAAATAAATGCTATGTCCAGAGACACAACAATGTAGTCCAAACATAATGGCCCACTTGGGTGTTCAGCAGCTAATTTGCTTTTTATTGTATTGGTTTGGCTTGTGGTTTGGGACATAATTATTTATTTTGTTTTTCTTTGTGTGCTTCTGCATATTTCTTTTGACAACAAACAACAGTTTTCTGCTGGAAGGTGAAAATACAGCAGGAGAGATATCCCTTAGTGCCACTCATGGGCTTGAACACTCACTTCCCTTTCATCAGTTACTCACCAGGTATGGACCGTGCTCTGGGAATGCTGCTTCATGCCCTCTCATACTGAATTTATTCTTTCTGTATCGTGCCTTATTTAAAGTGCACATATGCAATCATCACAAAGGACCACAAACTGGTTGGTAGAACAAATACCTCATTTACCCTAGAGTTGTTTATTTTGGATTTACAGTCAGAGTTAACATAAAGAATGCACGAGTCAAATACTATAGGACGACTGCAATGCCAGTTCAAATATTTTGCCAAAAGAAAATCCATCAAAATCTTGGATTATCCTAAACATAAAGACATAAAATAAACACATTCCGCTCATGTGACAAGCTTTTATGGCGTCAGTATACTGCCATTATGAACACATCACTGAGCAAACTGACTACACATCCTCATTGGCAAAGCCTCTGAATGTTAATTTCCACCATGGCCACCAGTTATTTCTCCTTTGCAGTAGGCTATTACATACGTACTCAGGGACAAAGATAGCCACACGCAGGAGGGCTGGTCCTGCTGCCGGTGCAGCATCTTAAATCTGATTTGGAGTCAGATCATAAAACATTGACTAGTACAGGACAAATGTGTGGTGGACTCTGAGGCACTGAGCGATTTCAGGGATAGATTTATTACAGCTCTAACTATAAATTTCCCCTGCAGACATTCTCTTTCTGTTACAAGGCCAACAACGTATAGTCAATAATAAAGAATGCTACAACTGACAATGTTACCATGGTATAGCTTTTACAATAGTAAATTGTAACTATTGAATACACAAGATCACACTCTACCATCATCAGTACATGTTGGTGAATAATATGTTAGATGAAAATAAATCCAGACATTGCAGAAGTTTATTGAAACAATGCAATGCTAAATATGTGCCATAATACCTGTAGAGGTGGTCCAACAGCATATTCATTAGTTCACTTTCTGAAATTTGGATTAAGCATGTATGCATAGGCCTACATCTTTGTTCGCGCTGGAGAACGAGTTTCTCGTGATCGTGCAGCTCTCACAGGAGAACTGCTGTCCACACGGTGGACCGATCATGAAAGTGCTTCACGGGGTCCGCGTGGACCACTGCACTCGAGAAACTGAAATTAGTTGGATTACATGGCGTATTGGTCAAGATCGCTGGCCGTGGTGCTGAAGTACTACCAAGCCTGAGAAATGCCTACGCGGTAAACATTCTCGAGGTCGGGATTACGGGGCACCACTGAGATCTCGGGCAGTATCTGCGTTCGCAGATATGTGCGAGGTCTGAGCGGACACCCCTCTGGCGATGATGGTCAGAGATCAATGGAGAAAGGTGAACGTGAGAGGAAGCTAAAGCAGGATGCCTGATGAATCGATCGAGCGTTGGCGGAAAGGAGGCAAACGGGGAGGTGGTGGGTGCTAGCGAGAAAGCAATTCTTTTCACTGGAGACAGGTGAGCAGAGAATAGATGTTGTGTGGTTAAGCAACGTTCCAAATTTTGTTGTGCTTAAATTCCACCGAATGATGGCTGAGCGGAGAAGGAGATGCAGGTGGTTAAATAGGCGTGCCTATCTTTTCACGTTGAATTCCGACAAATGACAGTTTAACGGAGAATAGACTGCCGGTGGTTAATCAGGGCATGTCAAATTTCATTACGCTTCTCCCGAAATTTCCTTTTATGGCCAGGCTGTGTATGGGGAGATTTAAATGATTTATTATTATATAGCCTACATTAAGATAGATTCAGCAACACACTAAGGGTGGGGAACAATACAGAGTACGACAATTCAGCAAAGAGAAAGCAAAATAGTTGATTTGGTTTGTTTGCTTCACTCTCAACAGCACATAAATATGTATTTGTTGGGAGCAGCCCGATGCTAAGTATATTCGCATGAAAAAGCTGGTTCAAGGCTACTTTTACAGCACGATATTTTGCAAACTTTATTAGAATGGTCTTCTATATTATGGCCAATGCACACCTTACTTCATCCATTTAGAATGCCCTGAAATATTACAAACAAGCATAATAAGCATCCAAAGTCAACTTTTAAAATAAGAAATCTAGCCTACGGTGCAATTTTTTGACCAACGTGATTGCAATTAAATTGCCTGCTTGCACACTAAAACAACAGCTGGCATTCTAATGAACCAGAGAGAGGACTTATGTAACTCACTATCATTTGCAGTCGACCTGCAACCTCCATGCTCTTTACACGTGTGCACATGCGCACGCACACTCTCTCATACAAAAACACATGCTCGCACGCACGCACACACACACGAACACACACACACAAGACATGGACTTTTGAAGGTGCTGAAGGGCTCCCTGGCTTTCTGCACTGCCCCAGTGGAAGGGAATGTGCGCAGTGGACTAGAGTTGAACAATATTGCATGGAATGTGGACAGACTCCTGTATACACTTACATAAACTTTGTTCAAATTAGGAATGATAGTACTGGTTTATATTCAAACTTTAACTGAGCCACAACTAAGCAGTCCAATGCCATGGTGAGGACTATTTCAGTGATTTTCTGGATGCACCATGAACCAATAAGAAGTTGTGCATTGTCCATTGTATCAACTGTGCACACTGAAATTCTAAACCAAAAATTGACAATAGGATGAATTATTCAGGAGATTACTTTTCCGTTCAAGTTCAGGTAAAAGCTCATTTGAGGCTTATACAATGCAAGAGATTTAACATCACAGTAAACAGATTTAATGTTAATGGTGTTTCCGGTAGTTGTGTGTTCGATACAAATATGTCTCTGTTTGTTTTCTTATGTTTGTGATGTTTGTGTTTTTGTTGTGTTCTGTTGTGTGTGTGTGTGTGTGTGTGTGTGTGTGTGTGTGTGTGTGTGTGTGTGTGTGTGTGTGTGTGTGTGTGTGTGTGTGTGTGTGTGTGTGTGTGTGTGTGCGCGCGCGTGTGTGTGCGTGTGTGTGTGTGTGTGTGTGTGTGTGTGTGCATCAGTCAAAGCCAGAGTGAGGTGTGACATCTGCTCACCCAGCATGTCATGATTTGTGCACAGTCAGTGGAAGCGGATGTTGCCGAGTGGGATCTGTGAAAAGTGTGACCCCCATGGACCACAAAGCCCACAGAGGGATGCTCTGGGCCCCTCCTGACCCCACGAGCAGGACCCAGCTGCACATCTGAGGACCGCCCGGCACCACGGATGACATCACATGACACATGTCCAGGGATTTTCAGAGATGCTGCTCCAGTGCTGTTTTCTACAGTATAACACATGGGTATCAGTGGTCAAAGTGCAAACACTAGCAGCTAATTCCACACAACATATGATAACATATAATGTCAAAGGTGCTTGTGATCTGATTGTTTTAGCTTGTGTTGAGAGACTTTGTTTTAGCAACCAATTTGTTTAGCCATGTTCATTTCAACTCATTCCCAAAACATTCTTTCCCTCTGTATTGTGCTGAACCCGAAGCTGTATAGTGCAGTGTTGGGTCAATGACCTGGGTCCCATCTTCAACTGAAAACTATGGGGACTAACTCACAAAGCATGCCGGTGCTGCCTGCGTCAATATGGCTAAGGCCATTACTACCGGATGATCTGCATGGTGGTAAATGTCCTCCACATGTTCAGAAAAATGTGAAAAAGAGTACTCTGGTTTTCAGTTAACACATGAAATTCAAATCTTTTAATGGTAGACTTTTACCTGAGAAGTCTATATGGTCTGTATGTGTGTAACTGTGTGTATGGAAGTGGTTGTACAATATGACCTAGGACTTCATGTTTCGGCTGCAAGAGCCTTCATCAGTGTATCAGGTTACAGTGATGGAGGCTCTTGCAGCCGAAACGTCTGTCTGACCCTGCGATGCATGAATCAAAAGAAAAGAAAAAGAAAGAAGAAAAAACTGAGTGCGATCTATTCCCTAATTACGTGTCTTGATTTATGACCAAGAGATTCAGCATCGTTAGACAATATTTTACAGCAATTGCTGGAGCACTAAGCAATGCACCTTCCCATTGGCTGAAATGAAGCAGCAAGACAAATTTTGCGGTGGAAAGTCTTCAGGTTGAACACTGCTGACAAGGAATATCCTGTGCAAGTAAAAAAACATGGAGAGGTTTATAATTAGAGTGATTTCATTTTTTTCTCTGGCTGGTTTTCAAACCCCACATCATTAAACAAATAATAGAGTAAAATAAACATATGTTCTAAGTGGCTGAATCCTCTGAATCTGGAGAGCCGCAAAGGCCATTGGCAAGTCAGTCGACCTTACAAACATCGGCAGTCAGGAGGCTAGACGAGTCTTGAGCGTAGCTGAGAATGTGGCAAGGATCTCATCTAATCCCCAAAAAGCCAGAGATCATCTATCAGAAAGGAAATACCAGAAATTACTGACACAGGACACACACAGTGGGCCCCAGGGAGGCCGTGAAGAAGACTCCAAGAAACTAGCGAGGAAGTGAAAGAGGCGTGTCAATAATTTGGCACGTAATAGAGTCTCACCTTCAAGTAAAGCACACATGGCCCACACAAACACACGCTCACACACACACACACACACACACACACACACACACACACACACACACACACACACACACACACACACACACACACACACACACACACACACACACACACACACACACACACACACACACACAGTAGCACCACAAAAAGGAGATGCTGTATATACAGAGGTGCAACAATGTCATCATGGAGCAGGCCACAAGGCAACTAGATTCATCAATATAGGGATATAGCAGTAACAGCAATATACTCTTAAGCAAACTAGAACCCCTTCTCTCACTGCACTGATAACGGAATCCCATTTCCATCAAACCCTTTAATCATCACCATGATCTCAAGAGTGCACATTGAAGGAAAATATGCGTAGGCATGTGTATAAAATGAAAGCTTTGTCATGGAGTGCTAGGAAGGATTGAGGGAAAGACATAGAGGATTTACAGCATAGTTCATCTGTTCTGTCGCGCCCCAAACTCTGGTGAATACAGACGATGGTGAACAGTACGCTGGTTTGACTAGAAAAGGCCAAAATAGCAACACATCTTCCTGTGTTGTTGTCACAGAGTTGACTAATTTTGGGCAAACAGGAATCAAATAACTGAATGATTACAGTGGAAAAAAACATTTAAGGGCACATTTGTATCATCTATTTAGCATTATCCATGTCTAGTCCATGTCTAGTCCAGAAAATCACAGGCAAAAAAATAAATAACACTCGTTAGTAATGGAAATATCAAATTGGTCTCAGGATGAATGTTATTTCTGATCTACTGAAAGTCAATTAATATGATGGCCGTGAAATAAATATAGGGATGATGTTTCTGAGGTTATGTAGCGATACCACAGGGAGAGGGTATGCAAGCACTTGACAGGTGGTGTGTGTGTGTGTGTGTGTGTGTGTGTGTGTGTGTGTGTGTGTGTGTGTGTGTGTGTGTGTGTGTGTGTGTGTGTGTGTGTGTGTGTGTGTGTGTGTGTGTGTGTGTGGATGTGTCCACCCTGTGTGTATGTGGGTGGGAGTGGATGGGGGGGGAGGGGGGTAGGGCAGACAATAGGAGGCAAACAATAGGATTCAGAAGGATATGGACATTGCAGAAATTAAGCTTTACTTTATTATTTACTATTTATTTTACAACATCACTAATCATTAATTCCAGCCACATTGATACCACCCACATGACAGATAACGCACACAAGCCTGGACAAGCAATCCGACATCCTGGTCAGATCCTGCTGAGCTGATAGTTTGCAGGGGGCAATGCTGTTTTTTTGTTGTTGTTTTTTTATAGACTGCCTGGAAATTTCGTGAGAGTAGCCCATTGGCCCATATTCAATAACGACAGTGGACTAATGTATTGAAATACAGTTTTAGACCGTAGTCTGAGCCAAAAAAAATGTCCGGAAAGATTTGTGGTGCAGCCCGAAACGCATGCGTAAAAGTATGCGTAAAGCGTGAAATCGCTATATGTACTTGGCGATGATCATTCATACAATATTTTGTAAACACTAGCGTCAACCCATGAATAAATTAGGTTATTTATAGTAATTAGTCCCCACATATTTTTCGTGTCATGACTTTGATAAACATGTAACTTAATGAATTAATTTAGTAGCCTTCAACTACTTAGGCTACATGTATGTTGTCGAAAACTGGTGCTGTCATAATGTCATTACTAACGCAGTTAATTAAGGTGTTGTGCCACAGCTGCGATGTAAGGAATTATTCTGGGCAAGAAGCACAGCTCTCTCCTGTGGGCATTCATGGAATGACAATAACTACACCACGCGTCACCGAATAGGCTATACACTGTGGAGGAGGAGACCTTATTCACTGAGGTCCTTTCTGAGACTTTCTCGTCCAGTTTCTCGTAAAACCAGTGAAGATGCCACCAGAAGTAATCGACATTGGCGTTGCGGTGGGCCACAATGACTTATACAACTTGTAAAGCTTGAATTGCAAGGATTACGACTACCTCATACACCAGAGCAAGCCCTTAAAAGGTATGCCAAAAAATAAGAGCTCTTTTTTCTAGAGTATAACTGGAAACGTTTTTATTGATTAAATCCACACGCACAATGTTATTCAGAAAACCGCCAAACAGAGGCTAAATGAGAAACACAGAAAGAAGACGTCACTGAGGTCTTACTAACGAGCAACAATACGGGAATTATGTTGATGATGGCATGAAAATATCAATATTTTATAGTGGAATAGACCTGTAAAGCCCTCTGCATGGATGTTCAAAATGACATATTTTAAGTTACTGAACGGCAGCAATGAAGAAATTGAACCACTGGAAGCAGAGAACACGAGCTTTTTGGACCACGTATATAAGAACACCACAAACAGCACCTGTAAGAACGTTACCTTGGATTCACAGGTTATTGGTGTCGGTATCTTTTTGGCTGTATTTATTTTGGTGGCAATCATCGGAAATATATTGGTCATTCTCTCTGTGGTTTGCAATAGACACTTGCAGACTGTTACAAACTACTTCATTGTAAACTTAGCCATTGCGGACTTACTCCTCAGCATTGTTGTGTTGCCTTTCTCCGCATCCTTGGAAGTCTTTGGATGCTGGATCTTCGGCCGGGTTTTCTGCAACATTTGGGCAGCTGTGGACGTTTTGTGCTGCACAGCATCCATCCTAAGCCTCTGCATCATCTCCATAGACCGATACATAGGCGTGAAACACTGCTTGAAGTATCCAACCATAATGACAGAGAGAAAAGCTGGAGTGATTCTTGTGGTGGTCTGGGTGTCTTCTATGGTCATTTCTATCGGTCCACTCCTGGGATGGAAAGAGCCACCACCTTTGGACGAAAGCATCTGCAGAATTACAGAGGAGCCGGGCTATGCCCTCTTTTCATCACTGTTTTCGTTTTATCTCCCACTGATGGTTATCCTTGTAATGTATTTTAGAGTGTATATAGTAGCCCGAAGGACAACCAAAAGTTTAGAAGCAGGAGTAAAACGGGAGAGAAATAAATCAATGGAAGTTGTGTTACGAATACACTGCCGGAACATAACGGAGGACGCTGGCACAAGTGCTAAGGGTAAAAACCACCCTTTCCGCAGTTCACTTTCCGTGCGCTTGATGAAGTTTTCCAGGGAGAAAAAGGCTGCTAAAACTCTGGCCATTGTCGTTGGGATGTTCATCTTGTGTTGGTTACCATTCTTCTTCATTTTACCAGTCGGTAAGATATGCCATTTAATATGATCTAAACCGATTTGTCTATAAAAAATGACACATTATGCTATTGACCACTAATATACATCACATCACTACTGCAACACACCATGGATGAGCTGGTCAGGTTTGGTCAGGGTACCAATCAAATGCATTTAGGCCTTGAACTTACACTCTAGTCGGTATACAAAAAGTGACAATCATAAAACCCAATAATAGGAGAAGTATGTATAATACCAATCATATGGAGCAAAAAAGGGGGATAGTGGAAATGATGTGAAGAAAAGTAAAGTTTCCCATTTATTTTCAGGTCTTGTGTGAAGACGTGGAATTTTGTATCATTACAAGTCAAGTCACTTATTTTTTTTATAGCACATTTAAACACACCGACAATCCAAATGGTTTACCTCCAAAATATTTTTTTGTTAGGCCTACTGCATTCTGGTTCTGATTCTGCACAGATGTGTCTCTGATATCACTGCAATGTCAACTATAGCTCACTATAGTCAAGTCAAGTCAAGTCAAGTCAAGTTTATTGTCAATTTCTGTACATGCACTGGTCATACAAAGAATTTGAAATTGCGTTTCTTGCTCTCCCATGCAGACATAGACTAATCTAGGTAAGGACATAGACAGTATAGACATAGACAGTACTCATACATGGACATAAGACAGTATGGACGTAGACATTGCTCATACAGACATTTAAAGTGCAAGACTGGACAACAGAAGACTTGTAGAGAACATACATTAAGAGGAGGTATTTTGTTGTGCTTATAGCGTTCTGACATAGTAATAGTAGCATTTGAAGAAAATAAATAATAAAAAAAAGGTTCTATTAAATACACCAGCAGCAGTATGTGTGTGTGTGTGTGTTTGTATGTGTTTTGTGTGTGTGTGTGTGTGTGTGTGTGTGTGTGTGTGTGTGTGTGTGTGTGTGTGTGTGTGTGTGTGTGTGTGTGTGTGTGTGTGTGTGTGTTTAGTGCAGGTAGAAAGTGCGGTGTGCGTCTGTGTGTGTGTCTGTGTACCTGTGTATGTGTGTGTGTGTGTGTGTGTGTGTGTGTGTGTGTGTGTGTGTGTGTGTGTGTGTGTGTGTGTGTGTGTGTGTGTGTGTGTGAGTATGAGTTGTGTGTCAGTGTGTGTATGTTTGGGTTTAGTGCAGAAAGTGCGGTGTATGGAGGTGATCATATGGAGGTGATCATCATTTGATCAACACAGCTGTAACCTTATGCTTTAATGGGCACTGTGATAGCTCCTCAGCACACTGCAAATAATATTCGGTAACACTTTTCTTGACGCCGGCGTCATACGGATGACATAACAGTGTCATAATTTAGTCAAACCAGTGTCATGACACAGTCATGAGCGAGTCATAAACATGGTGTCAGTGTCATAAATGTTTTATGGTCATGAAAAGTCGACATTGTTAGGGCTGTCTTTGCCATAACCGAATGTCACTTAATGAGGAAGTCATTAAATGTTTATGACATTTACTAAATGTTTATTACACATGAATGACTGCATTATGACACTGTTATGGCATTGTTATGTCATGCGTATGACGCCTGCGTCATGTAAAGTGCTACCTAATATTCACCCCCCTAGATGGGTGCCAAAGCTCATGGTCATGTGTTTACTTTCAAAACAAGTCTAAACAATACTATGTCCTGACTTAACATGGCCCATGGGTGAGTTTGCTGTTGATGATGGTCAATACTACATGGGTTGTCAAAATGAGCCAATGCAGTAGCTCAGCTGTGAATTTCAGAGTGGTAGGCCTAGTTGGTCTGGTGGATAAGGAGCCTCTTGTTTCGCAAAGTCAAATGAATGCTTTATAGAAAAATGAATTTGCTCAAAGTTCCACTTACAGTATCTGGGGTTTAGAGCTAGTTTTATTATACAAAATGTGATACATGAAAAAAAAAATCAAAATTCTCACGACCAGATTGTCAATTTTGAAATATTCATGGTAGAGAGTAACTTTGTCCGGTCATGAATGTTCACCCTATTGTTCATTTAAAAGTCTAAGTTAAATAAAAGTTTACTTGGTATTTCAATTGACTACCCAAGACTCATCAAAGGCATGAGTACTCTGAAACTACTCAGTAAACACAAATGAAAACTCTGCTTGTTGTTAGTGAGTTAACATCACTTCACATTTTTCTGGGGCGTCATAACCATTTTCCAAGACTGATGTTCAGAAATAGTCTACATACATGCTTAAAATGAAAAGTTATCAATAATCTACAGTAGTACTTTATTAATTTGTTTTCTTTACATCTGTCATCGTCCCTACCATTGGCAATCATTGGTTCTCCCAGTTCTACAGCTCTGTATGCCAACTGCATACCAACCAGGAATCAGTGGTTAAAAACAGGAAGGGAGCCAAGCACAATTTGGCATGGTGTTCTCAGTGCATTCAATTTTGTTTGCTAATTCATTAAATTATTTCTCGTCTTTGAGGTAGTTCAACTTCTTGGCCTGTCCTTGTACCTCTCTCTTCCAGTCACCTGAATGCATACAAACCGGGTCTTGTTAGACAGGCAGCCCTGTAACAATTGAGGAAAATTCCCTCCATTAGGCAAAATTCCTGCTGTTTCTCCACGACTCACATGTGCATGGACCATTATGGTAAAAGTAGATAACATCTTCTGGCCCAGATTCACATGTAGCCGCCAGGGTGAGGGGAGGGGATCAGCCCACTGCCTTTTCCAGAGAAGCCCTCCTGACCTCCCGTGTAGCATGCATGGCTGCGGTAATGAGCACTATATAATTGAGGGCCATTAAAGCGAGGTGTTTTCCCTTTCCTGAGTCCTGCCATGCCCCTCATCAGCGCGGCCCAGATGGCTTAGTTCCACACGTAGCCTACAATAGAGAGGGAGCATGGGGATATCTATCACCTCGTTCATGGTGTCTCCCTCTCGTTATCGCAAAGCTGATGAGGAAGGAAACCTTTAAAAAAGACGGCCTCAACAGTGGGGCTTTACAGCCACGCGAGGACCGCACAGCAGGAATGTGTTATCACAGCTAGCCCCGTTAAAGGTTACATTGGCAGAATACGCCTTTTTTCACACGGCCCATGGTCCAGTCTACAGAACGGCACCAACAATGATGTTTGCCTGACAGTATGTAAAGGAAGCTTGACTGTAATTGTTTTAATTATATTGCTGTCAGTAATATGTGTAAAATATATATATGTCAAGTCAGCAGTTAAATATGCAGTAAACTGGACACTTTGACAGGGTAGGTGTGCAGTGGTTGCGCAACATGTTGACCAGGATGAATCAGAATTACTGTGAACCTAAACTGTATTTTATATAAGCTGCATTACAAGCAATATTTGTGCACAAAGACCAAGGAGTAAGTACAGTGAAATGACTCTCAAGATGACTCATCAGCTCATCAGATGACTCAGCTGCTAATTACTGACTGAGTTAATTGCAATTTAGAGATTATTATTCAGTCACTTGAGTATTCCACCAAGTATAAATGATTTCTGCATAAACATTAATGTCGCGTAAGTCAAATGTGATTAACATGCCAATACGTTCTAACTGTGTACTCCCAAACATTACCACAGGATGTGCAGAGAAAGGATTTTAAGGATTTTAGTGTCAATGTTTATTGTTATCTACAGTATTCATATCAGTGTCATTGCAAGCTGATTTTGTCACCTAAATAGCTTAATAGTGACTAGTGACTCTTTGTCTGACCTCTCTCAATACTGAAGGCCTACTTTTCTTTTGTGAGGAAGGAACTGTTAGATGCCTGAAGGACTGTAAGAGAGGAGGCCATGAATTATCAAATTTCATAATATTATGGTTTTGCCTGTCGTGACTGACTGATATTGTTAGTCAGTCACTTTTCATTGGGTTTCTTCACGCTGTACTTTTCACATTTAGGCATGACTAATATGTCTCCATGTGTTTTCCCATGCCACTTAGAATGCCCCTCTACTCCATGGCAAGCCGGCTCAGCCAAGAGAAACAATTAAGTCAGGGGAAAACAAGGCCAATGTTATTTAAGGGGGCTTTTTCCAACATTTTTCATAGATACTGGAAATACTTTTGGCCAGCAAAATGGTAGGGACTGCAATAATATGAAAAAAAAGAGGTAAAATGTGTTGTTCGAACGGGATTTATCAACATCTTACTGATATAACAATATGCACACCTAATACCATCATCGTATGATAACTGAAGAGAAAATGTGCATTAGGGAAATATTAACAGCGTCCTGTGCCTTTGCAATAATATTGTTGTCCTGATCTCCTGTTGTCGTGACTGAAACCTCTGGTCTTCAAGTTTCTATGTCATGTGTTTTTAACCCTGAATGTTTATTGTTAAGCTACATTCACCTGATCTCTGGTCTCTCTTTTTGAGTTGTTAAACCCACTTTTACAGTAATTCTAATGTAAATGTTGCAAAGACCCAAACTTACAACTCTTTTCAATCTCAGGGATACAGGCACTTTTTATTAGAACCATTGAGATTTACCCATCAACCCGCTGACAAAATCGGAGTCTCTTTCCATTTAAACAAAGGAAAGTCAGTTGAAGGGCTGCAACATTCTTCCAGATGTGCGAAGGTGCTCTTTGGGTTAAAGTAGATCATAAAGGACATTCAAGGCAACTCTTTGTCTTCTTATAACTAAAGAGCATGAGTTAGTTCATATTAAAAACATGTTTCGGCCTTAGTGCATGCCTTCTTTTGGGCTTGTTGTCAGTGTTCAGCATGCTGCGGCGCTCCCTCCTGACTCATGGAAGCTGGCTGTGATGATTCATCACCAGCTGCCAAACGACAAGGAGTCTCAGCAGGCTCCGATCGCCCCTCTCTTCAGAAGGACATAGGGGCCAGGCAGTGCCCTCCTAGTGACGCAACACCTGCAGCGCTGCTTCTAGTCAGGCCAAGAGCCATACAAATATCGTTTCTGAGATGCAGAAAACTTGTGAACTCCTCCCACTTTGTTGGGAAGCAAACAACCAGTATACAAACCAAGGGAGGCGGGTCAACCATGCCGTTTGGGAAATGTTACTTGTTGTGCTCTTGGTCAGACCAAGTTTCGAAGAGATTTGAAAGTCGATGATAATCAGGGGATGATAAATAGGGGATGGCAGAAACTATTGTTCCTCTGGCTAAAACTCAAAATAGAGCCAGAGTGCACCCTGCTCCTCGCTAATTCACTGGGCCAATAAGGGCACAAGAGAAAGCAGAGAGAAAAGCATGTGCTACACAAATGTGTCTGTTAAGCCTTACGTGACAAAGAGGCACAGCCAGCTAAAGTGGTTGACTGACAATATATAAAAAGCACTCAAAGGTATGATGAGAGTGAACAGACAGAGGGGCCGAGAGGGACTGAGTGGCACTGGCACGTCAAGCCTATTTGTGATTTAGATAGGTGTAATGTATGCATGCTGTGCAATAGCAGACTGGAGCACGACTCTTCTTCACACACCATCCAGTGCTCCTCATACCTGTCATTCCAGGGTAATGTTACTCAGCCTCCACCTCTGTGGTAGCAGCGGAGGGCAAGTGATTATGTTGAACATTTTTGCCAGCTGACTGAAAGAGTGACAGATTGACAGAGTTATTTATTTATTGATTTATTTTACAAAAGTTGTACAAGCCGAGGTCTCATGTACTGTAGTATGCAGGTTAGAAGCTCTGTTGGTAACAATTTACTTGACATGTTCCTGCATAACACATTCATAGCAGCTGTTGTGAAGTTTGCATGAAACATTCATGATTGTTTCATGACCCATTCATACCAAACCTTTCATGAACCGAGCGGACGGAAGGATAGCAACTTGTCAAAATAAAAGTTAAGCTAAGCAGCATTGTGGGCTTTGTTCTGAACCCTCAATGATTACTGATTTTGAGAAGTTGCTGTCCTTTTGTCTTCCATGGTTTGGTATTAATCTTACGAAACACAGTCATGAATCCTTCATGCCAAGTGTATAACAGCTGCTATGAATGTGTTATGCAGCAGCAACACATCAAGTAAAGTGCAACCACTCTGTTTAACTTGACGTGTTGTTCACTTTCTGAGTGTGTCTTTGTGGGGGATGGCTACTTGATTATAAAATAGGTCATGAACGGGGTAATAATCTGTGGGTGTCAGTCAGTGGGTCCATGAGAAGACAGTAAAGAGGTTATTTTTCAGTTGCGGTTTAAAGATATCAGTGGACTTCTCTGATAAATTGTGGTAGGGTATTCCATCTTTTATCGGCATAGTATGTAGAAGACGGCTGAAAATTATGAAAATTTTTGTCCAAAGACCTCTGACAACGCATGATATGTCAGAGGAAAACAAAATGTGTTTTTCTTCATGATGAGTTGCCTTGGTCACAGATGTGTTTGATCTACTTGCTGAATCACACAGACGATTTGGCGCACCTACAGTATTTTATGGAAGTCACAATTCTCCCCCTAATTTGGTGTGACACAACATTACCTCGATGATGACTGAGGGTGCTCATTTTAACAAGCCGGCACTAAATTATGTACATGCCATGTCCGTGAGGAAAGCTGCTGGCCCCCAGGAGCTCAGTCGGTCCAAATAAAGTCACTCACTGAATGCAATTCTAAGCAGGCCCGCAGACAGGGGGAGACAAAGGGGTATGTTGTCCCAGGTCCAGAGAGACAGGGGGCCCAGAATTGGTTCCTAATTATTACATTGTATGTATTGAGTAGGGGGCCCTTTCAGATGACGTTGTCCTGGACCCAACGAAAGCTGTCAGCGGCCCTGGTTCTAAGTGCCATATGAGATGAAGACTTAGTCATGGTTCAATGGCTAGGGCAGCTGTCAGGCAAAAACGGGAAAGCAGGGCAAATTATGTTTACATTCAACAGTGTATATCCTCTATGTGACAAAACAAACCTAACCTTTGTGCTTCTTCTTCTTCCTTTTCTGTGTGTGTGTGTGTGTGTGTGTGTGTGTGTGTGTGTGTGTGTGTGTGTGTGTGTGTGTGTGTGTGTGTGTGTGTGTGTGTGTGTGTGTGTGTGTGTGTCTGTCTGTCTGTCTGTCTGTCTGTCTGTCTGTCTGTCTGTGTGTCTGTGTGTCTGTGTGTATGTTCATGTATGCGTATTTGGGCATGTTTTGGAGCCTCGGGTTGTGGAGGACAAGTCTCTGCTCTTGTCCTTGTTTTTAAAACCCAAAGCTTTGTTATTTTGGTGTGCACACACACACACACACACACACACACACACACACACACACACACACGCACACACGCACACACGCTCACACACACACACTGGGCTATTTTATTTAGCCTAAAGCACACTGACTACACATTCAGAAGTGGTACACTAGTGTACTGCTACAATATCAATTAGATTAAGCCTTACGATATACAGTATGGATAACAAGATCATTATAGGCAGCTGCATTCTAGACAGCATACAATTTCTGCTGTACATTATGTGTGGATATGAGTTTTTCCAGTCAGATAGAGTTTTCAGATCTCCTGTTAGTTAACAACTGAATATCGAGTGATCTAGTACTTTGGGGGGATGTTTAACACAATTACTCTCAGAGAGTCTCACAGAGCATCCTCTCCTTGGAAAGTTTTTTTTTTGTATATCAAAGACAGCCAATTATATTCAATTACAGGATTGCTTTTTGGCCCAGAGTTGACTGGCCTACCCCCAAAAGCATTTCCCTAATTTTCCAGCCCCGTCACCCCTGTATTCACAACTCTCCTCTACCCGTCCACCCTGCAGCCACACATTCCTCTATTTATAGCCAACAGGCTGATAGTGGCGACTAGGCTCGGCGCTAGGCTGGAAACTGCTGCATGGTGTCTGAAGCTAGCAGATGACATCTGTTTCATGTGTCAGATAACATCACGCAAGTCCCTTGCCCTCTCAGGAGAGACTGTGACAGGCAAAGTGGTGCCACACGCCCCACCGAGAGGTGATTATGGGTGTGTGTTTGAGTGTGTGTGTGTGCGTGTGTGCGTGGGTTTGTGTGTGTGCATGTGTGTGTGTGGGTGTGTATTTGAGTGGATGCGTGCTTGGGTGTGAGTGTGTGTGTGCAGTGCGTGTGTGTGTGTGCGTGGGTGTGTGTGTGTGTGTGTGTGAGTGTGTGTGTGTGTGTGTGTGCGTGTCTGTGGGTGTGTGTGTGTCTGTGTCTGTGTCTGTGTCTGTGTCTGTGTCTGTGGGTGTGTGTGTGTGTGTATGTGGGAGGTTGGTGTGGTTTGCATGACCCTGGTTAGTATAGCAGGAGTACAGCATGCTCCATCCCCAAAATGGGAATTCCTTCATTATTTTATCATTTGTTTATATTTTCCATCAGTGAACTTAGCAATAATGCATTCCAGGAATTCACAGGGATGAATACATAATTAATGACTTGACCCTTAACAGAAAATGGCTGAACTTTTTCATTATAAAAAATGTGAAACCTCATAGCCGACTTATTATATAAGAGATTTTTTCTTCATTCCTATCAGAAGCATGTTTTGGGGGGGAATAAAACTCGAAAGATGAATTTAAGCTAATTACAAATACCCTGGACCAGTTCATGACAGTCGGAATGTACCACAAGTCATTCAAAAGTCATTCTGTTTAATTGTCAGTATTTTACATGCTATGAATCCCTACTGTGGAGAGCACTGCTGAAATAAAGATTCACAACAACAACAAATAATAATAATAATGATAATAATAATAATCATTATTATTATTATAAAAAATATAGAATTATTCAAAATACTCAAGGACACTGTACCGACACAACAAGAGACAAGCAACACAAAACACACCAAATATGAACATTTAGAAAGAAAAAAAAAGTGAAAATGTGATGTCCAAACATTGTTATTCATGTGTTTGGCGTAAGGCTTAATGAATGTGTCACTTCCTTTTGTGTCCCAGGCTC
Source organism: Engraulis encrasicolus (assembly GCF_034702125.1). Classification (NCBI taxonomy): domain Eukaryota; kingdom Metazoa; phylum Chordata; class Actinopteri; order Clupeiformes; family Engraulidae; genus Engraulis; species Engraulis encrasicolus. The sequence continues at coordinate 3,455,637 of NC_085872.1, forward strand.
CTTCTTCCCCAAGCTGAAGCCTTCTGACATGGTGTTCAAAGTGATTTTCTGGCTGGGCTACTTCAACAGCTGCATCAACCCTGTCATCTACCCCTGCTCCAGCAAGGAGTTCAAGCGGGCCTTCACGCGCCTGCTCCACTGCCAGTGCCAGCGGCGGAGACGAGTCTTGCGGCGCTACTATGATCAGCGCTGGCGCACGGCAGTCAGGGGAGGGCCTGGACGGGACCTGCGTGCAGATTACCGATCAGGCTTCTCTGTCACGGAGGCCTGTGGCAACTCTGTCTTTGCGTATCGCAGCAAGGGCCGCAGCTTTAGCGTGAAAGGCTGGAACCTCTTCCCGCCACTGCAGAAGTCCTCCTTCCAACTGAAGGAGAAGATGAACAATCTCTCCAACAAAATCCGAAGTGGTCAGGGCCGGGCCTCCACACCGACGCTCGGCAGGACTGAGATTGACACAATCTCCATGGGGATCTACGAATGCCCGGAGCAGAGCAGCTATCAGATATATGACCTCACAGACTGTTACAGCCTGAAGGAGACGGATATTTAAACAATTGAAAATGCTGCTTTTCATTTGGGCTGATGCAGGGACAAGTAGGCAAACAAGACTGATTTGTACAAATTGCCTTTAAATGTTCAAACAATGTATATGTCCTTTATAAATCTTTCGTCCTTGATAAAGTCTTAATCAAGTCACTTTAATGAAAGCACAACCGTTGTAATTATGGTATTGTTGACTGAGATGTGTTTAAAATATGTGGAGAGTATACATTGGGTTGATGTACGTGCATTGCAGAGTGAAAATGGGATGTTTGAAACTATGGAGCTGAATGAAGTAATGATATGACTTGTTAACACTACCAAAATACACTGTTCAAAAATCATATGTGAAATGTCACCACTTGATCTCAAGACATCTTGGCCTCAAGACGTCTTGGCCTTTAAAGCATTCTGCTGCTCACCAACCAGCTTGACGGAGTGGAAGTGAACTTGCTGTTTGTCTTTCCACAGAATACAAACCCTTTATGTCAAATACAGTCACACAAAAGAAACTCTGATATGTCTCTCACTGGATTTCCTGGGTGTAACAGATGGGTATATTGTAGACCAGGGATGGACAACTGGAGGCCCGGGGGCCACAAGCGGCCTGCCTCCTCACTCAGTGTGGCCCGTGGATAAGACACTAATTTAAAAAATAATGACCAGATTTTTTTCTGAATGACAACTGAATCCATCCTTAATCTTGTTGGCCAATAGACTACACTTCTATTCCTTCCAAACGATATGGGCTGTCAGTAAGCAACCAACAGCACCTCAAACTCGAGTTGCAGATCCGTGGTTATGTGGCCCTCCGATAGTGGCGATGAAAAAACATGGCCCTCCTCATCATGAAAGTTGCCCATCCCTGTTGTAGACAGAAAAGGCAGAGTCTGTGTGGCCCCAGAGTCTCCTTTGGTAGAAACACAGGAGAGATGTCTTTGTTCGACATATTCTACAGCTGATTAGCTCTTATCATCAGGTACTCAGTTTCATGATGTGCAAAAATATGCTTTCCTCTTATGTTTGTTGATGTGATTCATGTGGTTTGCCAGTGTCTGATATAAAATGAAATAAATCCATCAAAATGTTCTTTTCCTTTTCTCTTGATGCCCTCCTTTTAGGATTAGTGCTCTTTTGTTGATTACATTACACAACGGTACACACCATGATTGTATTTCATTACTTTGAGATAATAAGTCTGTCAGAAAGTCCATCGATATAAAATTCACATTTTTCATTCCCTGCATGTGGCGAATAATTCTTTTAGAAAGCCTATCATCTCGTTACGTCAGTAGCCTACCACTGCATATTATTGGAAATTGGAGGGGAAGGTCCTGACCTTCCCAGAAATCCTCCTGTTTTGGAAGTGAAATTAACATGTGGAATCTAAGCCCAGCAGCTCAGTTGAAATGCCATTTCCTTATATGCAATGGCAGTAAATTAGGTTATAATATTTGTACGCCGAAATTAAGTAGGCCTATTTACAGAATCCCTCTAACTGAACACAGCTATGTATTCTTTAAAGGCAAAACTATTTTGTACTTTGCAAAGGGCTACAGGTATAGTGCGATGCTATTTGAGCATGATGCATTTCCAGAAAACGGTGAATTTACATGAAACTAAAAGGAATGGGTTTTCCTAGCTAATACAAACACCAGAAAACTGTTCACCCACTGTAAATCATGTCTTTTTTTGGTCAGCCCCACTAAAACATTTGTTTTTGGGAATTTTGGAATCACACCGCCTACCTTCATCACAAATCAGTGAAGTGAGATTATGATCAGAATTCGCTGGCAGGATATAGAATTGGCAGTACGTTTCAGTCATGTCCAGAGATGTGTAATATAAATATTAAGCACTTTAGGTCAGTCAGGCTAATTTACCTTCTTTTGTCATCCATAATTACAAACCAAATTAAACACAACAAGTTCCGTCTTCTGTGCCTTCTGAAGCTTGCTAAGAAAAGGATTATTTCAACTTCATTTCTGATTTTTTTTTCCAAGGCCCTGACCTTTTGTTCCATCCTGTCCATGCTTTGGGCTGTGTCCTCATAAGTGGCCTGCATGTTTCAGAAGTACATGTGTTTATACTCCTCACCAAGACTTCCTGTTGAGCATATGCATCCAAAAACCAAAAACACATAGTGGATACATGTCAGTCCATTTCCTGTCACATTGTGCCACTGGGGTCAACTAAGCACACTGAAAACCTAAACACACTTTGAAACTCAACTGGGTGGCGCGCACACACACACATGCACACACACACACACACTTGCGCAAGCGCGCACGCACGCACACACACACGCGGTATGCTAACCATGCCCAGGCCCACTGACAGGGAGGGGACAATCAGGTCAGTTGTTCAAGGCCCAGGGAACGGGAATTGGGAGAATTGGGACCAATTACATTGTTTATGTACAGACTGAGAGAGGGGCCCTTTCCGATGACTTTACCCCCGGCCCAGCCAAAGCTGTCAGCGGCCCTGACCACACCCTCTCCCTGGCTGTCTGTCTGTTCTCTTTTCCTCCCTTATTACTCCAGTCGACTGGCCTGGCTGGTGCCAGTGTTTGACCCCGTCTGTACAGTTTTAGACTAAAATCATTTCATAAGCATGGATAAGAGGGCTGTGTGTCAAATTCTATTTTTACAGAACATTCCCTCCTCTCTCTTGTCTGAGGAGCCAGTCCACCAGAGCATGTAATAGGCAGCACCTCCGGACACGGAGACCTCCCCATGACCACAACAAGTGTGGAATCACAAAAAACTAAATATTGAACTGGGATTTCAACTAAAGGTAAAAGGTGAAACAGTATTTATTCACCATTGTGTATTTTTTTAATCATTTATATATTCACAGAGTTCCTGGTAGACAACCAGTTGCTCAGTTGGCTACAATACCAAATGATTTATACAGTATTAAAATGTGCAAGGTCTAGAGACATTGGCATTGCATTGGCTAAACAGGAACAGAATGATGTTAACAGAACGAATCCCAGAAAAAAATCTTATTCATCAGAATTTTTTATCCAAAATCAAACAAATGTACATACCTAGTATATACGTATATACTGTACATACTCTATATACTGTATACTGTATATTATGAATACAAACTGGTACACTAATGTTTTGTGTGATCCTTGACATGTTAAGTCCTGAGCTTTCAGATACTTAGAAAATACAACAGACCAGTATTTTTTGAAGATTTTGTGTCACTTAACTTGTGCAAAAAGGAGACAATCAGCACACTTCTTTATTTGTGCAACTTAACTTGCGAGCTTTCGGTCCTAGATCTTCATCAGGCAGAGTAACTTCACAATGTATTTTGTACACACTGCACAACAATTGAACTTAGCAGTTACAGACTATTTCCTCCACATCTGTTCTATGTCACAATCACATTTCTGCTAAATTAAAAAATATTCTTGATTATTCTACTAGCTGCTACATTTCATGACTGAATCCATTTGCACAGATTATCACCTTTCAGATTCAGATCAGAAACCTTGATCTCAACCATGAGAATTAAACACAATGTGATACTGACAAGATCGACAAAATCATGTGTTCCAGAAATGCTGGCCATCCATGCCTCTTTTCCACTGCCGGTTTTCCGGTTTTCTACAGCTTGACACAGCGTGACTCAGTCGCCACTTTTTTTCTATCCGATTGAGCTGTGCCGTGCCTATTCATAAAGCAAAAAATAGCGGCCGAGTTGCACTGTGTTGAGCTGTAGGCAGAGGCGCATCTTGTCACCAGGCTAGGCAGGCAGCCGCTTGGGGCCCCCAAGCTTGAAAATAACGGTTCACACTACTACAATAGTGGTGATTTTGGCTCAAATGTTCGTTCCTTTGAATTTTTGCCTGGGGCCCCAGCTGACCCTAGAGTGGCCTCTGGCTGTAGGCCTACCAGAAAAACATGCAGCAGTGGAAAAGAGGCACTATGCCTATGTACCTCCTAGTTGTCATTGCCATCTTTTTTAGAGTGAGAGAGGTCCATGCTTTGATTAGAGCCGGGCAGGCAGATCCTGCAGCCCATGATCATGAAGAAGGCCCTACGGAAGGACCTGTTGAAGAGGCCATACAAGAAAGGGTTCAAAGAGGAGTTCACATAACCCAGCCAGAGGAACACGTCCCACACCACCCCCGCTGTGCTGTAATCAATGAACGGGTCCACAATGTTGAGGGTGAAAAATGGCAGCCAGAACAGCAGGAAGACGCCCATGATGATGCCCAGGGTCTTGGCCGCCTTCCTCTCTCTCCTCAGGGAGTTGCGGTGCCTCTGCTTCTTGCTGGAGTCTTTGCCCACCCCAGATGCCATCTGAGCCTCCATGGCACTGATCTGCATGGCCTGCCGCTTGGCTGCCTTGTAGATCTTCCAGTAAGCCACCAGCATGATGACCATGGGAAGGTAGAAGGCTACCAAGGAGGCCATGACGGCATATATTCGGTTCACCAGGAAGACACACATATTGTCAGGCAGTGAAATGGCCACCCCAATCTTGTGCAGACCCAGGAGGATGGGCCCGAACGAGATGAGCAGCGGGACGGCCCAGCACACCACGATGAGCAGGGTCACGCGGGCCGGGGACATCTTGAAGGTGTACACCAGCGGGTTGCAGACGGCGTAGTATCGGTCAAAGGCTATGCAGCTGAGATGGAAGATGGAGGCGGTGCACAGCATGACATCCAGGCTGGAGTGGAGCTGGCAGAAGGCGGCACTGAAGTACCAGCAGCCCTCGACCGTGCGCACCATGCTGAAGGGCATCACCACCAACCCCACCAAGAAATCGGCCACAGCCAGAGACATGACGAAGCAGTTGGTGGGAGACTGGAGTTGTTTGAAGTATGCTATGGCCAGAACAACCAGAAAGTTGCCCACTACAGTGCAGATGATGCCCGCTAATAAGAAGGTGTAGAGGGCAATACGAGAGCTGGGGCTCCTGGAGATGGCACATGGCTCTGAGTCTCCTGTCAGAGAGGCATTGTGGTCTTCTTCCCATGAGCCATTCATCTTGTCATCTTTGGACCTGTAAGAAGGGTTATAAAAACACACACATTGATTGTACTTTAATTATCACCCATCTCTGAGAACATGCACAGTGAGGAACACATGTTGATATTTTGCATTAATGTAGAGCAAAAAGTTTCAGAAATAAATTGATGTCATGGGTCCCATTGAGATCATATGGAACTCACAATGTTAAAGCTTACGGTATGTTCAGGCTGTATCGAGGCAAAGATCTAGTCAGTTGTGTGAATTCAGAAAGCACACTGTTGACAGTTCTTCAGCAGGGCACAACACAACTCTCAACAACAGAGATCGTCTTTTTACCCAAGCACCAGAGCATAAACGAAACATTCAAATAAACGTCACATATGTTCCTCAGGGCATTTGTCAGATGGCGGCAGCTGAGATTCAACCTGTCTTCATGACGAAGACAACACTTGATCTTTGGCGTTGTTCTCATTTTCACTGGGATTACTCTGCCTACCAGGCCTACAGTGTACCAGCGTACCTGTCAACAGCTTTGTTAATGTACAGGTGCTAGTCTACTGCGTTCCCCAAATATGAGATGTCACCTTTCATTGCATCAGCTGCATCATTGCATCAGCTGTCTTAGAGTTTAGTGCTGCTGCAACAGGATACCCATGTCTACACCCAGGCTTTAACAGCTTTCTTTCAAAGTTCTCTGCAATCACCGACATGCTCTGTGTCATTGAAGTGTTTCGATCAGGATTTGGTGGGTGGGGGTATAAGCACTGACCTGAATATAGGCCTAGTCATTAGGTGCTATAAGTGATTTTGTTGGTATGCAACTTTTACTCTGCCACTGAAAATCGCAATACGTAGAAGCTTTTCATATCCTTCAAAAACGAAAACTGAAAAAGTAAAACACTGAACTGAAAAAAAGAAGTAACAAATTCAACATCACTGAACTGATAATTGGGGTTTGTCTATGAAGGCTGCATAAGTGGCATCTGGGCAACAAAGCCTGTGATGTTAAGACAAGACTGATGTTAGGGACAAAGCTAGTGTTAAACATAACAGAACAAGAAAATGAACGCCGGAACCATAAGCATGAACCAAACAGGTTCACTTCAGTACCATTTAACTCCTAATTAAGGCCTGTGGGACTGAGCTGAGAGATTCACTTCACTGCTTTTCAGAGGGGCTCCATGTAAATACTCTCATCTCTCACCATTCATAGGCTTTGGGTTGTGCAGCCTTTCAGCTCTGTAAATAGAGAATACAGTGTTTGGTTACTTTACTGAAACAGATCCCTTTCTAAAGTGATGGGAAGCATCTGGATGGGCTGTGATTTCAATTGACACCACCAAAATCACCCCCTGTTGAAGTCTGCTGTGTTTTCTAGCAAAGTTGTTAGGATCCATGCCAAATTGATTTAGACTACATAAAATGTGGCCACGTTGTTGAAGAGTACATTGAAGAGTAAAATGCATGGCAATCAATCACATGCTGTAATTTTCCAATTATGTACAGAGGAAGATCAACAAATATTACGTAACATTGCTCCAAATCACAAATCTAAAATTTAATTTAGGAAATAATAGGCACAACATGCTGTTTTCTCAGAGCATCCAGACAAAATCTATTAGGCCTATATGAAAGTCGCCGAAGTGGAAAAAGGTGGACTTGAAGTGTAAGCTAGAACCTCTTCAACCAGAAATGATGAGACCGAACAAGGAATATAAATCAGGTTGCGACTATGACCTGTGGAGACGCACACACTATTTACAACCTCATTTAACACACTCTGGGTATCAGTATCTGAGTGTGACTGCGACTGTGTTTGACTAAGTGTAGCAATGGCCTATAAACAATTGACTTGCTTTGTTAGAGGCAGAGAATAATCAAGTGCCACCTTTATTTATCTGACTTGATACTGAACACAAACAGACTATTCCTTTTAACCTATACTCAAAACAGAATTTTTTTCCAACCTTTCACAGATGTACCTTTTACAGTTCCAACAGGCTATTGGAATCACTTAAAATATTGTGTTACATGAGTGTGTTGTGTCTCTTTCCGGGAATGAGATACATGCCAGGGAGAAGAAAGGACAGTACATTCATCTACAGTATTGTACAGACACTGTCACTCAGAGACAAAATAAGACACTATTAGAATTCATTTCCACCAAAGAGCTTTCAAAACCTGTAAAATATGTTCATGTGCACTCCTCGTTTAGAAATCCCAAAAAAGGAAATTAAATTCACAAGCTTTTTCTTGACCCAATGAAGCCAGATAAAACTGAGTGTTCATCTGAAAACCACACATAATCAAAATGTATCTTTAGTTCAGCTTGTAAAGTGAATGTGTCTCCACCATTTCTGAAAAGCTGCAGAATGAATAAGTCAGAATGCACTTACCCCACATCATGAAGAAGAATCCATTGAAGCAAAATGTGACACCTTTCCTCTGTCTGCCTTGCTGGGGGATACTGTGGAGAGATAACCTGTGTGATAAACTGTCATCCATTGCATGCTAGGAAGCAGAGGATACGCTTGTGCCTTGTGTGTATTTGTGTGGGTTTTCATGAGTCTATATGCTTATCAGCCCGGTTACATTAATTACACCTGAACCAGTCCTCTTGATGGAGGGGTGGGATGGGGAGCATGCATGATTGCCCATTGTCATGCAAATTAAGCTCTGCTTTGCTTATCCACAGAGAATGCTCAATATGTGTCTACATCACCGGTGTTATCTTCAGAAATATACACTGATTAGCAGACAAGCTTTGGATCAGTGTCTTTTTATGTGTTTTTGAACGGCAATATAAATATAAATAGGCCTATAGCCTATGCTTTTGGATTGCAATATAAACATAAAATTTTACATATTATTCTTGTGCTCGTCAAAGTATTTATTGAGTGCCATGGTAATTCCGTTTTGTTAGTTATTACAGACAATATACAATTGTTGTGAAGTATGAAATTGAAATATATGAGGTATTGAAATATGTGAGATATTTCTTGTTGAACCTGAAAATAATCATAGTGTGTGCTTTAAAATATCTCAAATATCTGTGGAATATCTGAGAACCGGTATGGCATAAGATACTCTGTAGTTATATATTTGGTACGGTAGAGAGCGGCCAATACTTTTCGTTCATTAATAGAACACTTCTCTGAGCTGACTGGCATAAGTGGCACTCAGTTCAGGAGTTTTTCCACTAGTGGTTATGCCCTTCTAGAACAAAATGCTCTCCAGGTCCTCCCATTGCTTTCAAAGTATCATAAATGCTTTTAAAATACCTTTAGCTTCGGTGAGGACCATGCGCTCCACAAATGCTGAGGATGTTTTGATTTGGCTAGGGACCTCTAATTAAGCCCAACATGAAAGAGAAATCCACTTACTGATTAATGTTGCTGACCCAGCATTCATTTAATGCACATCTGGGCTTTTGCATAACAAGTGAGGAGATGGATGGCCGTGATTTGTTAAATTAATCAAGAATTTAATCAAATGTCGCTCACAGTAGCGCCAATAGGTCCAAATTTCTAATTCATTGAAGCCACATGCTCAGTTTGGGTTTATTTCGTTATTTGGGGGAGTTTGAGAGTTGAGAATTAACAGTGAGATTACTCTCATCTATGTGCATAAAAAAGTATATTATGTTTGACAACTGTATATAAATCATTAAGAAAAAGACTAAGAATATTACAGACCACTGCTAAAAAGCAAGAGAACACAAAATACAAAAATGCATTTAAAACATACTAGCAGAACCTCAAAACCTACCATTTGAGAGAAAATGCTGTAAAAACATATTACATGCAAGCACAGTAATGTGATCTAACCAATTTTCCAATAGCCGTCATGTATTTTCAGAAGGGATTTAGTCTCACACATCACATTGAGAATAATTCTTAAGTGTTACAGTGTTTTAGTGTTGGGTTTCCTCGGTACTTGGCCTACAAGTTCGGATTTTGATTTGCAGAGAGACATCACACTCATCTGAACTCATTGTAGAGCAGAGTCCTTGGAGGGTAGCAAAAGGACAATCCGAACAGTGCCCCTCCGTTACAAGATGATGACCTCCTGAAATAAAACATTATTTTAATGTTGAACAACTATTATGTGTTGCTTTACTGTTGTATTATTGACCCTCACTCTAAACTCCACTATTTGATGATATTTGCTACAACCATGGTCTCTGGGGTATGATATCTCACAGCGTGTTAAAGTTTGAGGATGGAGCTTAGTCTGGGATGGCCTTAACCTGCTGTCACTAATTTCATAATTACCTCTGCCAAGGAGGTTACTGTATGTTTTTGGTTGCGTTGGTTTGTTTGTGTGTCTGTTTGATTGTTTTTCAGCAGGGTAACTCAAAAAGTTATGAACGGATTTTGATGGAATTTTGTGGAGTTGCTGGAAATGACAAAAGGAAACAAGTGATTCAATTTTTGAGTTTATCCAGATCATCATCCGGATCCAGGAATTAAAAAAAAAGAATCTTTACCATTGCGGGATAGGGCGAATTTTGACATTCCAGATTCTATCGCCACAAAAACAAGGCAGAAAAAATAGGGTGTAACAAAGTCAAATGTTCTATCAAACAACTTCCTTGGCGGAGGTCTGCACTCTCTGAGTGCATTTCTAGTATTTATGTTGAAATCAAATTCAAACCCCACCCACTGAAATTCCCTCACTAGCGCCATTACATTACTAAACCCAATTTCTGTGTCTTCTACATAAGCTCCCACCTCAATTGTGCTTCTTACACATGTTCAACTTTAACTTTTATATTTTAGTTTTCCTTTGCAAAAGCACATTCCCAGCACAAAATGACATGCTCTGCTTCTAACCATGACTATTTTAAAACACTGACATTATCTTACAATCAGGATTCGCCTAATTAACTTGTCTGATTGTAACTCAACATGATGAAGCAGTTGATGGCAGCCATCAGTAGACATATCACTAAAATCTGCGGGGAAAAAAGACAAACCTGCATCGTTGCATGACCATCAATCCTTACAGCAGTACTAGACCTGACAGCCGAAGACGGATGGTCTGCTGAGACCCAGCCAGCTCAAGAGGCCTTAAGCACTGAAGCTAAGCCTGTGCATGCCATCCTTACTTGAGACATGAGAAACAGACCTGCATGTGTGACAAGGCCCGTATGATTCCGCACCACTGTGTTCAGTATGATAACAATGACCTCATACAATGTCATGCTGTCTAACTCCTGTACAAGTTACATTAAAGATAAAATGTAGATTTATTTAAGTGTAGGCCAACATTTATCCACACTGGTAATAGCATACCCTGAGTGCTATTCAGTGTCTATTATTATACTATTATACAGTGTATACTATTATATCGAAACAGTATCCAAACAAGCTGAGGGTACTAATTATAAATAGGCCTATGCATTGTGTGGCTTGCGGAAGCACTGTCCCCTTTTAGTGGTTGTGTGCATTTGGTCTGTCACTTATGTCCCAAGAAGCAAGTAAAGACTATTTTCTTTCGGGACTATTTACTGCACTGATGCCCAAGTTGGCCCAGACCTGGGGTAGATTCTAAGGCAGAGGTGGGCAAACTCAGGCCCAGGGGCCACATGCGGCCCACTGAGTCATTCCATGTGGTCCACATAGCCTTTACAAGGAAGACGAATTTAAAATCCAAATTCATACAGTCACTCAACATTCTTACAAAGGCTACCTAAGTGAACCAACCAAGTGCATAAGCTACTAAATACATTTAAATACATTTCCTTATAATGTGCAGGAATGGCAAAGCTGACAACTTGGGAGGATGGCGGCCAGAGTTGATTATTGCAACTATGCTGCTCACTGATTGTGCTGCCTACTGACAAATTTGATCTTTTCATGAGTAAATACTAAGTAATAAACTAGGTAACACTTTATTTTAGGGATACATCTATTAGCACTAATACATACAATGTTAATGCCTGCATAAGTAACTTGTAAGGCATGTACTAAGCAAACGCTGAGGCCTACTAGGTCCTTACTAAGGTTAAATTGCTAATAAATCCCTTATTGTGCATAAACAAGACATTTGCGAATACATGCCTAACAAATGTTTGATTTTGCTTTGTACATGCCTTACAAGTTACTTATACAGGGACATTGTATGCATATTAGTGCTAATAGATGTGTCCCTAAAATAAAGTGTTACCATAAACTAATATTTACTAGTTTAAATGACCAAAGTACAGTAACTTTTGCAACTAAAAATGTCTATTTCTGGACCTTTCATGTATGAAAAGTGTGATTTTCTGACTCATAATATGTACTTAGAATTTGATAGTGGTGGTAAGAATTTGTGAAAAATGTATCCTTTGATAATGGGCAGCAGGAATCCTGGAAAGAAACCACTAAAAATATTACACAGTGCACCTTTACCCTTTGCTATTAAAACGTTAACCCTATAGCATCTGCATCTCTTTTGCATATTTCCTGTGGAATTTGTATGCAGTTGTGTGCTATGATTATGTCCTCAATGCAAGTTGCTTTGGTTAAAAAGCGTTGGCCAAATGTACTGTAATGTCATGTAATGTGATGTATCCAATGGTGGCCCAAACAACGCTCTATTTAAAGCAAGCAGTTACGGTGCAAGATTAGAAACACTGATAACAAAGGCACTTTATTGAGGACACGAAGACAAAATTGGAGTAGGCTAAGTGAACACATGAAAACTTGAGTACACTAAACAACAATAGTAATCTGAAAAGCTTATCTGGCCTCTCTAAGTGGTTAATTAATTAAGAGGATGCAGCCATCAAAGGCTTTAGGAATTCCCCTCACTCCAGCACAAAAACAAATGAGTAGTAGCTTTTAAGAAGGAAGTCAGGCATGCAACTATAGCCTTGCAAAATTACTTTTTTTTGTTCAAGGGACAATCATATAAACAATCAGAGGACATTGGTCTTTGATGAACGAGTGGCTTCTGATGATGGAACAGGAAGAATATATGAATACCAGCTAGAGGTTTAACATCATTATAGATTTATAATGTACATTTGGTTTACAGAAGGGTAGTTACTATTGTGTTCATTACTTACACTACTGACAATCTGACAACGAAATCTTAAATTGAAAGAGAGGCAGGAATGGTCTAAGTTTCAGAACAGGTTCAAATTACTGCAGACTACCACAAGGTCACCGGGGTCACAGTGCACTAAATGTAATGGAGAGATAACTAATAAAGTTGCGTTGTAAGATATTAGACGCCATCGAGGGAAAACGAGCATTTGCTTAATAGGAAGTGAAATTACACTGGGAAAACATTTTTACTGGTCCTCTCCCAAAAGCCAGAATGTCCTCACGAGCCCCTTTCCCTGTAATGGAAACAAATGGAGACGGCTCAGTCTAAATACTTTGGAACAGCTTTAAATAAAGAGACTCTCAGTGAGAAACTGTCAAAAGGAATACAGTTTGTATGTCAAGTCCAGCTGTGGTACATTCACGATAAATACCTGAGTATGCTTTATTTCATCTTAATTAAATTGCTGTGCTACACAATTATTTTCACGCATGTCATCTTGCTATGCCATCATAGGCGTGCACAGATATGGGACGAGGTGGTGCTAAAGCACCTGCCCCTTTGCCCTACTGTACTCAGAATGCCCCTTTTTGAATGTTTTTTTAACACTTTTTTGTCATAGTGTAGTGTTGTCCATGTTGGCATGATAATCTACAAAATGTGACATGATCAAAAGCAGTTGAAAATAATGCCCTGATATAATATATTGCCTTCGTAGCCCAGTCCACTTGGCCAGTCCCAGGCACCCCCAGTCCCCCCTTCAGCATCTGCCCCCAAAATGCCTGTGCACGGCACTGTATGTCAAAATTATAAACAGGAATAGGCCTACATAAAAACTCACTTCTTCCAAATAAACATAAAGCTTAATTTCAAGGGATTGCAATGCATGTAAACGGATTACAAAAGTTGCAATGCAAGTAAATATAATAAGGTAATGCCAAAGTGGCTATTCTAAGCAACATCCAATGAATGATATAGTCAAGGATGAAAATGACAATGAGAGAAGCTTTTAAAACATCAGGGAATTGTTCATGAATGTTCATCATCTTAGCACTGCACTCACTTAATCTGAAACCTGTGAGTTCCCTTGCTGCAGTAAACCCAGAGCAGAGTGGCAGTAGAAGACCCAGGCAGGGCTGGACTGGCCATCTGGCATACCGGGCATTCCCAGTAGGCCCCTATTTTCAGAAATGTAAAAATAAAATAAAAAAATAAACACATTTTCTGAAAATAGGGGCTCACGAGGGTGCGGGGCCCACCGGTGAGTCAGTTCTGCGCCACTAATTTTGAGTCTCTAATTTCTCTAGAAATTCAAAAACGAAGACTAAGATGCCTCGGCCATGTATTCAGAATGCCCAATGACAGAAAACCAAAAGTCGCCTTGAGATGGACACCGATCGGGAAAAGAATGTGGGGAAGACCAAAGAACACCTGGCGAAGGACAGTGATGACAGAGCTAAAGGGGATGGGGCTGTCCTGGGAGGAAGCACAGGCCAAAACACCAGACAGGGTTCAGTGGCAGTGTATGATTGCGGCCTTATGTCCCAGCCGGGACGAAGAGGGATAAAGTAAGTCATTTTGAGGGGCCCCTTTAAGCCAAAAGTGCCCGGGCCCTATTTCTCCCCCCAGGGCCTCCACTGCTTATTAGATCAGTGAGCTGCATGCCCAAGAAAACCCTGAGCCTGCACCTTTAGCACCTTCTGAAAAAAGAAAACCCTAGACTAAACACAATACACTATATTCTATTGTTGCAACCAAACCCTAGACTAAACACAATACACTATATTCTATTGTTGCCCTAGACTAAACACAATACACTATATTCTATTGTTGCAACCAAACTCTGCCAAGCCTGAAATCAGGCCCTGAGCCTGAATGCTGTCAGCCCTGGGTTCATATGTTGTTTCAGTGTCCTTGGGGGGTTGACAAAACCTATATAGCTTTTGCAGCACTAGGAAAGGTCATATTGTACAGATGTGCCAAAAGAGCAGCACGTTTACCTTCATAGGTATGTCTCCTCTCAACTCATAGCGGAAAGTCCCAAATGTGTCCAGGAGAGCTTTAGTTGAAGTGCTGATGTGGATCCTCAAAGCTGAAGGAAACAGCAGCAGCTTCATT
>NC_085872.1:3475332-3550332 GCF_034702125.1 Engraulis encrasicolus
TGAATGCATGTTTCCACTTGAAGAGCTCTTTTCCAAAACGAGATATATCCATTTTATAGAATGTTAGGAAATTGACATTTTCGTATTGGGCTTTCCATTGAATTGCATTGCAAAATGCATTTTATAGAGGTTTAAAAAGTATGTTCTGAAAACATTTGAATGGCAAGGATTCACACATAGATTATAGGACTTCTTAACAGTCAATTCCAATATTAAAATGCAAAACTCAAAAATGGTAGATATAGCGTTTTGGAAAATAGCTCTTCATTTGTTCTTGTATCATGTACCTATGGGCTTGAGGTTGGTACTTGGTATGTAGAAGGGGCCACGGCGGTACACCACCTCCTGGACAATGATGCTGAAGCTGTACACGTCCCCTCTCTGGCTGCCATTAGGAGACATGCTATTCTGCCTCAGCAGCTCTGGAGCCCTGTACAGCAAGGCTGAGGGAGAGCAAGCGGCTGTCAACCACCACACACCATTTGCATACGATGTATACATTTGCATACATAAAAAACACCTCAACTATTTTTTAGCACTTAGCAACCATGGATATGTATTCAGTTGATCACACAAATATCGAAAAGCCTCGAGGGGTCAGAAATTGTTCAGTTACAAATATGATACATGAGCAACTACAAGTATGATACACAGTCATGCTCAGGGCAGCTGACAGATTTGGCCAGGCCCAGGAAAAAGGCATCTGAAAGGAACCCCTCAATCAATACATACAATGTAATGAAGAGTCAATTCTGGGCCGCCACTATCACTGGGCCCAGGACAACTGACCCCTGTGTCCCCCCCCCCCCCCCCTGGCCCTTACACTGATGGTATCGTGCACAGTCAGGGGACTCCGCAGAGTCTGCTCTCCTCAGTGTGGCGAGTCCAAAGTCAGTGACTTTTAGCACAAATCGGCTGTCCACCACGCAGTTCCTGGAAGTCAGGTGACCATGGGAATGCAGTGGGCTGCAGTGCAGGTAGTTCATTCCCTGCAAGAGAAACACAAACACAGGCCTCCATCATGCAGCACGCAGCCGCTCACACGCATGCAGCCGCTGACACGTCAGGGAGTCATTCCAAAACAAACTGCAGAGCAGGGCAGGTTGCAGACTCTCTCTCTCCACTTCCATAAAAGAAGGGGGTGAGTCAGAGTACATGACCACGTGTTATTACTGGGGCCATACCTTCACAATATCCAGCAGAAGGGAACACTTAAAACTCCAGTCCAGCTTGATTGACTCCGTCTTTAAAATGTCCTGGGGAATGGAGAACACAAGAAAAACAGTCATTTGTCTCCAGTGCATAAAAGTGAGTAGGTGGGACGGAGTAAAGAGTGACGTTTGATAAAAGGGTTTGCTAAATGAATGGCTATGAACAGGGCCACTGCTAGGGCTTGGAGGTCCTAAGCATAACTGCTCAGGAGGCCCCCCACATAATTAAATAATAATAATAATAACAACTACTAACTAATAAATAATAACTACTAACTAATAAATCTATGTTTTGTAATGTAATTCAATACTTTTCATGACATTTTTAGTCAATCTCAATTTAAGAGGCCCCAATTTTGGGGGCAAAGTGGTTGGTGCCCCAAGCACTGGTTGGTGCCCTAAGCACTGGTTGGTGCCCTAAGCACTCTGCGTACTCTGCTTATGTCTAGCGGTGGCCCTGGCCATGATGAATCTGTATGGATGATTGAGCTTACCTGCAGGCTGCCTTTGGGACAGTACTCAGTGAGGAGAAAGGGCTGGGGAGGATCCAAACAAGCCCCAATGAAGCTGCAGACGTTTCGGTGTGTTAAATCCCTGCACTGCACACACACACGCACGCACGCACGCACGCACTCACGCACACACACACACACACACACACACACACACACACACACACACACACACACACACACACACACACACACACACACACACACACACACACACACATCGAGAGTCCAATTGTGATGAAACAAGGATAAGATGTGTAAAACACATGGACTCTACTCCACTCTGGCTCCGGGGGAAACAGCCCTGACATCTCCCTTCGGCCCACCGGTGGCAGCAGCCCACCTGTCTGAGTTCTGTCTGCAGCTCACCGCTCAGGCTCACACTCCGCACGTGCAGCAGGCGCATGGCACACACAGTCTCCTGAGGGCACACAAGAAGACACACAACCAGACAACACAAACACACACAATGAGCCCACAGGACCACCGTGCTCACTGACACAATGCAACAAAACTCGCTAAAACTAATTAGCCACGCTAAAATGGTTTCATATGCTGATCTGACCTGTGTCAAAAACACCAAAGACTTGAGTCGATCAGATCTTTTGAAACAGATCATGCTTTTCATGATAAAAATGGATTTACAGAACAGACAATTAGGATTGAGATGGTGAGACACATAGACTATGTTGTTCTACCCACATATTGTACCCACTTTGTATACAACAGGCTGGTAAGAAGAACACTGGCCGTCCATGCCACCAATTATCGACTCTACAGATGCCTGCATGGCTCTGGTCCTCATGTGTGAAACCTTAAAAACACACACACAGACACACACAGACAAATATACAGTGTTTTCCTGCTGTTCTCACACATCTATTCGTTTTTCATTTTGCAAATGAATCCTCTGTGGTTCTTTATCTCACCTCCCTCTTCTGAACTCTCCCTAAATCCCCTCCTCTCCTCTTCCTCATCTTTTTTATTCTTATTTTCCTCTACAGCTGTTTGCTTGTTAAGCCACACACAGAAAAGCACATGCCTTGGTTTTCTGTGTGGCTCCATGTCAAGCTGAGCCATGTGCCCCTTGAGGGACCTGTGATGTTGTGTTGTGATTTGTGCTTATATTGGGCATGTATTTGGATTTTGTACAGCTGTTTTGAGGTCAAGTCAAAAGAAACCTGACTCCATCCTCCTCAGTGTAACAAATACAACTTCAAAAACCTCCATTGCAAGCCTACAGACAAAAGGGATTATGTCTGTCACATGAGATGAATTTTAATTTAAATTCAACTGGAGGCCAAATGTAAATGCAGCTATGGTGGGGGTGGGGGATTGTAAGTGTAAACCTTTTTCATTCAGCTCGTACGTATTTTTAACATCTATATTACCATATCAACAGAGCACATTTAGATGTGAAAGGAAGAACTGCACCTTCAATTGTAGCATTTTGTGAACAAAATCTTTCCCCTTAAATATGCTGGACACTTTCTGTCAGGAACAATGTTTCAGGATCTGGAGGGTAATACTATAATTAATTTAATGAAAGGGTACTGCCAGCTGTCAAGTCATTTTGCTCTAGGATGTCACATGCCGACAAGTAATTGAACACTGACATTGTGGGTCCACATAAACCCTTATTTACCTTACAATGAGCTTGGCTTCAATTCTAAATGGTTACAATGAATATGTTTTTCAACCCACACACACACTTTCCACAATTACATAAACATAATGCATCAGTATCAAATGTTCAGTACTCATGCCACCAATTATGCATTTCATGGTCCAGACATAGATCATGATAGAGACCACTTGGGAGCACAGCTCATCTCTGCCGCTCACCTTAGGTACTCTAGATGGGTGTAGCTCCATGAGGCCCATATCACTGGGGCTGATCCTCCACAGCAGCATGGAGGCCTCCTCCTGCAACCTGTACTTCCTGTAGGGGGGTGGTGGCTCATGAGAATGTTCTACTGCCATATCGTTTTGAAGACAAGTGACATCATGTCATGCAGATTTGTGATCTCCATCACCAACAGTAGCCATTATATGTGGTTTAGTAAAATATGATCCAATCATTTCGAGAAAAAAAAAAAGTTTTTGAAATCATCTATGAAATAGACATTTTGTAACTTAGGGAGTACATTTTGACTAAGTTGAAAAAATAATGAATCAGTTGTCTTTTAAAAGGCTGCAACAATTCCTATGTTAACCAAAGGCATCTCTCAAGATCATATTAAGTCTTATCAAAGAACACTTTCACTGCAAATTGTTGGGCCTTCCTATTAAAAAATTCTTACTAATAACTTGAGATGAGGCTTACTTTAAAATGCATTGGGAGGTAGAGAAACAAATGAAATATTTATTTTCAATCAGTGTAACCTCACCGGTACAGGATGCAGACAGCCAGAGTCCCTGCCGTCAGTAAGCCAGATATTAGGCCTACAGCAATGGCAAGTTTTCTGTCTGCGGAAAGAGCAGTAGAGTAGAGTAGAGTAGAGTATCGTTTATTGATCCCAGGGGGAAATTAAGGTGTCAAGTAGCATACACACATAAATAAAGACATAAAGACATTGTCCACAAGACATAACACACATATTTACACATAAAATAAAATAATCATATATAGCTCGCTGTTGCATACTTATTGCCAAGGCATCTCTCTCTCTCTCTCTCACACACACACACACACACACACACACACACATACACACACACACACACACACACACACACACACCAAAAATATAAAGTGTAAAGTGTCCATAGTGTTCACATGTGCCTTAGCTAAGTGGCACATAGTAGCCAAGACAAGGTGGCCATAAAGTGTCCAGGAGTGTCCATAGTCTCTTTCCTAGAACAATGTCCATTGTATTCCTTAGAAAAAGAGATGGGGGGTTAAACACAAGTCACCCCCTGTGTCACTCCACACACACACACCCACACCCACACCCACACACACACACACACACACACACACACACACACACCAAAAATAAAGTGTACATAGTCCAGGAGTATCAGTAGTCAGGGGGGTTACACACATCGCAAACTGAGTATCTACCCACACACACACACACACACACACACACACACACACACACACACACACACACACACACACTCAGCTGTGCATTCCGCTGAAAAGGAGTCGAAGGGTAGAGAGTCCAGGTAAAAAGAGTATGCAGGAGTGGGATCTGTTTATGCAGTCCAGTCCCCTATGATGATCTCGCAGTGAAGCAAAAGGGAGTAATTAAGACTGATTCACAGATGCAACACTTAACGTTGAATGAAGGCAATGTGGGGAGGAATTAAATGGACAAAGGCCAGTTGAAATCCAGTCAGCGTAGTGTTCACTCTGAATGAAAAGGACACTTCCAGCCAAGTAAAACGCATTAAATGCAGCCCTGTGCTGCTTAGAGGATAATATTGGGTCCCTTTATCACTAGGATGGACTGCAATAACGTCTTGCCCTTAAAAACACATATCAGCACAAAGAGGAGATTGTGGTTTTAGTCCGGCGGGCACCAGTGAATAATTCATAAAACCCTCGCATCTCTCGTTATTTCTTTTCTTCCTTGATGTGGAATTCAGCTTGAGATGAAATGAGTTGAGTGCACCCAGCACTGACCCTGGAACACAGGTGTGCGGTGTATCTGAGAACACATCACAGCAGTCAAGCACATGGCCCAAGAACGGATGTTGTGGAACAACACTTCCCCCTACTGCCTTCATTTAGCCAGGGCAGGGTTGCCACAGGGGCCTTTTCATTTAGTTTTTCTTGATTGTTTATACACACTATTTTCTGGAATCATGTCTTGAATGATCAAAACTCTATATGTAACTGAGGTCATCCTGTGCTGGTTTGCCACTTGGGGCTCGAACCCGAGACCGAGTCAATGCTCCAGGTCGGGCATAGGAGACACTTCACCAGACAAGGACCAGACAGATAGCTCAGTGCTACCGATTCTGCACAGTAAATTCTGCAGTGCTCATGTAACACTTAGAGAGTTCTTTTGAGTCCATTTGGACTTAAATGAACTCTGTAAGTGTTGAATTAACACCACAACATTTACTGTGTGTATGAGGCTTTGGGAGGGAGGTTTACTAACGTTCTACCGCTGAAATCTACTAGTAGGCATAAGAGACCTCTCAAACAGACAAAACCCCTCACTCCTCCTGCAAAATGTATGTCTTGACTCAAAACAATGTAGGCCCTACTCTCTTCTAAAAGGCCCATATTGTATGACCACGTGAAAGTATATTGTAACATATAGCATTTTACAACTTAACGTTCTGAGTGTGAACACACTGTAGCTTCTCATCTGTTCATCAATATCATATGTAACCTGAGTCTTATGGAGTGATGATGCAAATTGTAAACAGGTATGAAAGGACTTTGCCCATGTAATGAAGTGCATAGAATGGTAATTGATTTTTAATATTTCCAATGACAATGTGCTCCATGAGAAAACCAGGGCTTTTCTAAATGAAAATTGTGCCAAATCCAGAGAATTGTGTGTAGTGATTTGGAAACAGTCACTACGTTCATATGGTGTTTTTCATTCCAAATTAATAATTCCGAATTAAATAGTCAAGTTTACTTCGATCTTTCCTTTGAATTCCGAATTAAGAGGTATTTACATGACGTTTTCAAAGCAGAATTAAGCCTTATTCAGTATTAAAGCCAGTTAATTCCGAATTAAATGTCTCATGTAAACGTAGCAAGTGTGTTTCAGAACTGAATTTTGAGTACAAAGCAGGAATTGTGGTTTTAATTCAAAGAATCAAGATCAACCATATTAACAAGAAATATCACTCTTCTATCAACTTAATGTTGCATAACACATAGGCCTACATAATGTACATAGTATTACTTCTTTACAGATAAGATCTTATAAATCTATCCTGCTGTTGTCTAAACACTTTTTGGTTACCAATATTGTTGCAGTGCTCCCCTTTGAATCCACACTGTGGCGTGTCTTTAGGGGGGTTGGAGTTCCCCCCTGGCCACAGGATGGAGGCCCCTCTTACAGCTTCATACACTTTGTTCGTCCCATAGTTTGCAACCACCTGCAGAATCCGGATAAAACCAGAGAATTCTGAAGCTAAGCACCACAACTAATCAATCAATCAATCAATCAATCAATCAATCAATCAATCAATCAATCAATCAATCAATCAATCAATCAATCAATCAATCAATCAATCAATCAATCAAAATGTATTTAGCACAATATCACAACTATACAGTTGACTCAAAGCGCTTTCAAAATACACATACACATTCACACATTCACACATTCACCCACCAGCTCTGGAAGCTGCCAAGAAGGCGCCAATCGTCCGGAGAAAGTGCACGTGCAGACACGCACACACACACAAACACACAAGCACACATGCACACAAATAGTAATAATAGTCCTAATGAAAAAAACAAGCCATTGATGTAATAAGGTTCAGCCTTATGAAATACCATACAGGTTGTTCATGTAACAGATGCTTGATTTAAAAAAAATGTCATCCATGAAAAATAAGTCTATTCTTTTCAAATTCATGTCACGCGTGAATGCCATGTTCACATAACAAGATTCCATGACAAACGAGGCAACGCAATTTGCAACCAACTCCTGTCATGCTGAATTTAGATAGGCTACATGCTTTTGCCAGTAACTACTTACATTATTTTTTATGTTAAGCCCTATGTCATCTTTCTATGTGCTCACAGGTGATTTCAGGACTGTTATACATAGCACCATATAAAATATCTTAAATTACCAGTAACATATAGGTCTATTATTGGGTCTACTGTTGAATCTGGACAGTAGGGCTAGGCAAGAGGAAAAAACAGCAATATTTTAGCTTCAAACTCACTTTGAAAATTCCATCATTGCCCATGTGCTTCATCATGTAGGCAGATTCGCGGTCACCATTTGAATCCATTGTCACATCTCCTTGGACCCCTGTGTTCAAATTACTTGAAAATCTGTTATGAGCTAAATATTGTTAATATTGAAAATATTGATAATATTGACAATAGGCTATTTGCTATTTCCTTTGTCCAACACACACACACACACACACACACACACACACACACACACACACACACACACACACACACACACACACACACACACACACACACACACACACACACACACACACACACACACACACACACACACAGACAGACAGACAGACAGACAGACAGACAGACAGACAGACAGACAGACAGACAGACAGACACACACACACACACACACACACACACACACACACACACACACACACACACACACACACACACACACACACACACACACACACACACACACACACACACACACAGGTGCTCAGCTGATGGGGTACAGCATGGTCAGATACATGTCGTAGCTATGTACAAATATGACCATAGTGGGCCATTCACACAACTTCAGTCTCTCATTTCTAGCAGTTACTAAACAGACACAACATGTACCATAGCCTACAGTATATTCAGTTTCAACATCAAGTGAAACAGTGCAGCCCCCGCTATTTTAGCTTCATAATCCAATACTCAGCTCAATTAATATCAGTATGAATAGGTGTTAAGTTACAAATTTGGTAGATTTAACTTGTAGAAACAAGAGAAATACGCCCTCCGCGCTTCTAATTTGACAATCCGGTGCAACCTGAGCAGGACTAAATAATAAGTGCAAAGGGAAAAGAATCTGGTGCCACACGGATGTCTATTTTCTGTTATTTATTTTTTCAGTGCAGTAAGACCCTCCCGAGGACTCTGATGAAGACGCATGTCGAAACATTAGTCTTACTGCACTGAAAAAAATAAATAACAGAAAATAGACATCCGTGTGGCACCAGATTCTTTCCTTTTGCACTTGGTAGATTTAACATTTTGTCTGTTTTTGACATTGTTCCTTGTATTGTATAAACCATCATGTTATTTGGCCTGTACAATATTCTGGCCAACTGTTTTTAAACGTACCTCAGCTACATTAGACAAATCCATATTTCCAGTTACTTTAACTCAAGTAATGCAAAAGTAGTGTAATGCCAAACATTTTAAATACAATGATATTGTAATGTAAGGGATTACTTTGAAATGACAGTAACATGTGATCAGTAATGCATTACGGTTTTTGGGTAACTTGCCCAACACTGCCCATGTCCAATGCCATCGGAGATACCAGTGATACATTTGGAACAGGTGGATGGTTTCGCCTCAAATATTGTGTGCTAACACTATGCCAGGTACATGAATCTAATACATTTTGGATTACAAGATTTCCAATTTCAAGATGGCCGACTTGCAACATGGCCATCTTTTTGTTTGTATAACTTTTGAACAGATGGATGGATTTGCATCAAATCTTGTGTGCACTCGATCATAGGTACATGAAATGATTACATTCCAGAGGCCTAAATGGCCACGATTGCAATGGCTTTATGTACTAACCCAAGGTTTGTGGGATTTGAGGGAAATACCTCTGGCAGCCAGAGGTGACTGCATACATAGGCCTAGTTTTTAAGGTGTCATTATGCTGACCTGTTATGGTTCTGTTCCACATTTTGCGGGTGATGTATAATCCATTAAATTGGTCTCCATTTTCTGCCAAGCTTTCATTTAGGGCGTGGGCATACAGCCACACCGCATCATGTGCTATTGCAGCAAAAACAGACACCTGTTGTAAGTTGCAAAAGATTAGTATACAATTCCAACACACATCAAACTATCAAGACTCACTGGTTTCCTACCTCTTCTGTATCCCCATATTCATAGTCAAAATCCTGTTTGGCCCTTTGTTTGACCATTATGCTGAAGTTTGTGTATTCCTCATCGCTTGGTTTGTACAGCGAAAGAAGAAAAAGCGCTTGGTATGCTTGTTTGGCCACAGAGTCGTGTTCATCCCCTAAAATCAAAGTTAATAAAAGATGCACAGACTATTTAGGTTTTAGATATTGCACTTTTTCCTCACAGCAAGACTGTTTATAATGAAAAGTAAAGTTAAAAAAACCTTGCTCCCAGTTAAAGTTGCCAAACACCTCCACATGTTTGTATGGTTCAAAAGTGAAGAAGACAAAGTCTCCATTAGTGAGGCCTTGTTTATGAGCCTCTATGAGAAACCTCCGCACTTCATCTCCTCGAGCTGAGATGACAATGACTGCAGACAGAGAGAGAAAGAACCTGATATCACTCACATGACCTGTACCACAATGCAATAGTCCAAGACTACATACAGTGTAGGGATGGCCGTAAGTTAACTACCATTGAGGACACAGAGGTCATGTTTTTTTTTCAGTAATGCAAAATTGATCTGATGAAAATCGATATATGATCAACAATGATAAATTCTGTATACCAATAACAGAATACCAATAACAATGATACATTCTGTATACGCCACCTCCATATATAAGGCAGTGAGTGAGTAATGAAAAGAAACTTAAGAGTTTGACTGAAGTGTTTGAAAAATTCTAAATGTACAGTATGTAGTGCAGTACACAGTATTTGACCTCGGTAGGCTATTTGAAGATGTCTGGTTACGGCCCTGAGGTACGGAAGACTACATACTTCGTGTTACTTCAGCCATCTCTGCAAGAGCTTGAGCGGGAGTGATGGAGGAGTTTCCTCTCAGCTCCATGGTTTTGGCGATGGTGATGTTACTGACTTCTGCCTGATACCTTTGGCAAACATGCAACAACAATTCCAGAAAGCTTTGTGTGAGACTCCCTGTCAAAATGACACTGTGAAGTTAAAAGCCCTTTCCCACACTGGGTTTTATGCCTGCCAATCCTTAAGGTACATCCAAGCTCATGTGTACCTGATCCCCTCTGCTGGGATGGTCCACACGGTTCCATTGCCATGGATGATCCCAATTTGCTTCCAGCCAAATTCCTTGCAGATCTCAACAAAGAAGGAGCCCATCTTTGTGAAGGGGCCGAACACCCGGGTGAGAGTAGGGTAAGCCTGTGGCTCATACAGGTAAGCAAAGCATTGGGAGGGGGGATGGTATTGATGCACAGTGAGGCAACGGGATGAAACTTAATATTGCACCTGGCAGTCAATTGTCAACATAGTCTTCAACTATATATACTTCATCATTCTGAAAGAAAATTAAGGTGTTCCATAATATACAAATGCAGATCGGCACACAGACAAAAAGGTTTCCACATAGTAGGCCCTATATGAGCAGTATGCATCATGTCTATAACCAAGCACAATAGTCTAGTTTAGAAATGTGTTATATCTGTGATGTTGTCCTTATTTCACCTCTTTGTCCAGAAACTGCTGGTCTGCACATACAGGGCTCACCACAGGAATGTTCCAGAAGGCAGCTAGTTTGGAGGTTACATCACAGACCTGGGAAAGGACAGTAATTATGTGCATGATGGATGGTTATTACAAATGATTCATACTTCTTTAAAAATCATGTAACCAGAGACATGCCATATCAGAAGGCATTCACCTACGTTTTGCTACAGTATGTTGTCTGTGTTCATTGGGTGGAAAGAACAGGGAAAAAATGCACCTGTGAACAGACGGGGCCAATGAGGGCACTGTACTTGTTTCTCTGTTGAAGTTCCACTATTTTGCCTGGGCCTTTCAAATCATCACATTCGTCATCCACATAGTGGTAATCCAGCTGATGACCTGAGCAAATAAACAGACATGCGTATAATATCCACCTAAAACTGTAGGCCTATTTGAAGAATTGCAACAAACAGTAACCTAGATATGAGAACACAGCACCGAGTGAAAGCTCATGAAAATAGTATGATGCCAAGTTTACTCTGATGCTTCTGTGAATTTAATCCCTTGGCAATTAAACTGAAAACTAAAAATAGGCCTACTCAATGGTCCAGTTTGTGTTTAGCCATTAGTATTTTTGTTCTGACTCACTACGAACCAGACAAAATTGCATGACTTTTCAGTCTATTTCATGAAAACTTCAGATATCTGGAAATACCTGCCTAGTTGTACACTTACTATGTACAAAATATTGTTTCTCACTGCTGTCCCTGAATGAATCACTATACCTTTTTGCACACCCAAAGTTATTTATTTTACTCTAGAAGTTGAGTGTGCCCTCTGATACACATGAATCTCTATACCTGGCAGCAGATCGGGCCTGCTGTTGATGTTTTCGATGGCGATGAGGGCTCCTGCTGCGATGCGGCCCACACTGAAGACAGTGGAGGTGTTGGGCATGGACAGCAGCAGGGTGAAGGCTGAGCCAGAACCCAGGAGGACAGGCACTAGCAAGAGGAAACCTTTCAAGAAAACCATCACCAATGCTTTAGCACAGAATTGTCTTAAGAGAGGAGAGACAAAAGATTGCTACTATCCTTGAAACGAAGGGACTGAAACCAAGGGAAACAGTTAAAAATCTTGGGGTCCTCATTGACAGTGACCTAAATTTCAACAGTCACATGAAAGCTATTAATATGTCTGCATTTTATCACATAAAAAACGTCTCTAAATTTAGGGGCCTGATGTCTAAACATGATCTGGAGAAGCTAATACATGCCTTCATTTCTAGTAAAGTCGATTACTGTAACAGTCTGTTTACTGGCCTCCCAAATAAGACCATTAAACAGCTTCAACTGGTACAAAATGCAGCTGCAAGGGTTCTTACAAAGACAAGGAAGTTTGACCACATTACTCCAATTTTAAGATCGCTGCATTGGCTCCCAGTAAGCTACAGAATTGATTTTAAGGCAATGCTACTTGTATTTAAATCATTAAATGGAATGGGACCCACATATCTACTGGATATGTTTCAGCAGTATGCACCGGCCAGGTCACTAAGGTCAACGGAGAAGAATTTGCTGGTGATTCCAAAAGTCAAAACAAAATGTGGAGAGGCAGCCTTTAGCTTCTATGCTTCAAAGCTTTGGAACCAGCTTCCAGATGACGTAAAAAATGCACCCACTATTGATAGCTTTAAATCTAGACTCAAGACAAAGCTGTTCTCAGATGCTTTCTTAAATTATTGAATGAAAAGACGGTAAAATAAGAGAAGTAAATTAGTAAAATAAGAATTGTTTTTCAAGGTTTTATGTTTATTTATGTTTTATTTTATTATTATTTTTACCTTATGTTTTATCTTAATGTTTTAAATGTTTTTTTTGACTCTAATTCATTTCCCTGTTTTCCTTTCATTTACATTTGTTAACTTTGTGAAGCACATTGAGTTGCACCTGTGTATGAAATGCGCTATATAAATAAACTTGCCTTGCCTTGCCTTGCCTTAAGAAATAATAGCTTGTACCCAGGGCTCTAAATTATCATTTTTCATCACCAGTCAAAATGGCTATAGATGCTAATTTTACTGCCAAACATACACTCACTAATGGGTCAAAGTGCCAAGTAAGTTGGTCTTTTCTACCAGCCAAACTGAAACTTCACCAGCCTTTGGCTGGTTGGCTGGTGTCAGATAATGAAGCCATGAAATTGTTTGGTGAACCGTTAGGTAGTCACCCTTACAATGTGAGTTGATACATAATTGCCAAAAAAATTGTCAAATTAATACGATTTCATCTTACCGGTCATAATGTCATCCATCAGGAGAATTCTTCATAAAAGACCATAAATGATCTTCAAACAAGATAGAAACAAACAACAGTGCATGATGATCAGTGAAAAGAAAACCAAAGCCCTGCCCTGTCTGTTATAAACTCTTGGTGCTCTCACTGACCCTCAGCAAGACCCCACTCACTGTGGAGACCAATCCATGACTGGCTGTTCATCAAGTGAAGGAATAAACATTGATAGTAAAGACTCTGGGAACATCACACTGAATCTGAGCCAAAAATGAGCTTTGTGGATGTTTAGATATTTGCTTCCTGTTTTTTAATCAAATGTAAACAAAAAAACCTTGAAATTCTCTGTGCAAAGGAGATTAACCTCTTACTGCAGCAGGGGTTCCTGATGGAGTATGTATCAAAAAGCACATGTAGTTATTAATTAGGGAAAACACTGGCACAGGATCATGGGAAATATTCCCGTCTGTGTCTGCATACCATAGAAATCCACTTACAGGGATTAAATAAAGCAAGACTTTACTCCATGACAAAGCAAACTAATGTTCTCTAGATCATTCTAAGCACTTATATCTCTGTCCATCAATTTATTATGTATGTATTAATGACTTTAAGTTGAACGCCCCATCTGTATTTTTTGGTATATCATGGATATAAACAAAACATTAAACTGTGTGCTTGTTACATGGAAAGAGTAAATGTGATCAATTACAGTACATCTGACAGAATTCTGGCTTTTAGGACACTTTTAATTATTTTAAAACTGAAATGGTTTAACACTTTAGGAAAATGCCACCACTTGATATTGAATAATATTGAAACAGAAAAAGAGTACAAGTACAGTATAGACTATTAGCTTACATGGACAGCAAATCTTGCAAGACACTTCAGATGAGACAGTTTGAGAGTGTGACAGGAAATGAGTGGGAGAGAAAGATGGTGTAGGATCACCAAAGGAGGGTCTGAATCGAACCCGGATCACCGGTGTAATGGTGGGACATCTTACCTAATTGAACCAAGACTTCATTTTTAAGGAAACCTATTTTAAAACAATTCTAGGTGTAACATCGTTTGTGCCTTGAAGCATCCAACTGTTAAATAAATTTAAATAAAAACAATTAAAAAATAAGTTCTATTAACTTTTGTTGTAAAATGTCCAAGTGTTTGTTGCTCATATTGCTTCAGGGCAATAAAGGTTTAATTCACTATTTTTGTAAATGCTATAGTGGATATTCTGATCTAAGAGGGGAATCTGTTTAGTGTTTACACTACATTGCACTTAACGGATACTTTCATCTATTCAATCCCAGGCGAATTACAGCTACTTGAGTACAGGGTATTGACTGTGCTTTGCTCAAGAGCACAGCCATAGATCATATTGCATCCTGCAACCTCTTCTATGGCCAATCCCTGAACCATTGCCATGGCTGACCATCCTATTTATGTTACATTTTTTGCTGCTTTAGTTTGGTACATTTCACATTTGCAAAGTCAATTGCACTTCTCACTCTTTTACTTCGCATTTGCATAATGTTGACCTGTCAAGTAAATGTTTTGTCAGTGAACACACCAGTGGCATCAGAATAGCAACTCATTGTGTTAGAGTAACTTGCCTTCTCACCCATGAGTTCATACATCTGATGATCTGATGTGATGAATACTAAACTACGCAGAACTACAGGTCAGAGGTCAGGCAAGAGCCAGGCAGACTCAACTGAGGATTGGTGCACAATAGAGAAATGTTTCAGTGCACTTTGTCCTCTTCTCCAGTAGGAGGCAGACCACTCACATCTGTACGGCTCTGATCTTAGATCAGGACAGAGCACAGACGACAGATCAGCAACAGTAACAAAGGTATATGACAAAGGTCTACTATACTGACACACTACCAATGAAACTTAATTGTGTTCAAATTCATCAACTGCCCAGTCAAATACCGTATCTGTTGCAGTGGTGGGGTTGATGTTTTGGTGCTGGACCTTCTAAATAAGAGAAAGCATGATATTCATTCATAAGCAGGCATAAAAACAGCATAGAAAGTTACTTGAGAGAAGCACAATTGACAACAACGTTAAGGCAAAATATTTTAATACTTTGTAGCACGTACAAATGGACTCATGTAAGTTAATTAATTTGTAGTACATTTCAAAAAATGAGATCTATGTTATGGTAGAAGACAGACAAGAAAATGATAAACACAAAAACAACTTCTCAGTCATATACAATTACATTTTTGTCGTTGCTTGAATTCATTGACATTATGCTTAATACAGAAGGCACTTACAAAAAAGTTAAATCAAAGATGTGTTATAAACATATCAACGTCTTGATTTAAAAATATGCTAAAAACAACATAACAGCAAATTGGCAGCTTCTTCATGTATATCTCAAGTTAAATCTACAGAGCTAAAATCTACATACAATTAAAACATGATGCCCCCATGATTAATGCCCCTACAGTTTTTAATACATACATATATATTTTTTATATATATGTAATTTAAGTAATTTTAATACAGAACGCATAAAAACACAGAAAGGTAGTTTCACTAGTCAGTGGTTCGTTTTACATATTAGGCTTTGTGGTTTCTGCATTGTATAAGTCTTGGTACAGTTCAATCAGACGAGAGGCTTCTCTCTGGCCTGACAGCAAAGCACCATGGGTAGTGGAATAGTATTTCCTGTGCGTGGCTTCACCAGCAAACAGCACCTGCAATGGCTGTAGAGAAAAATAAGAATAAAAATGGTGAGGAAGATGAGAAAGAGGAAGGAGTTAAGGGAGAATTCAGAAGAGTAAAGTAAGATAAAGAACCACAGAGGATTCATTAGCAAAATGAAAATTAAACAGATGTGTGAGAACAGATATGTGAGAACAGCAGGTACGCGTGTTTGTGTGTGTGTGCGTGTGTGTGTGTGTGTGTGTGTGCTGTATGCGTGTGTGCGCTGTATGCGTGTGTTGTGTGATCCTGACCCTCTGTGTGTATACTGTATTTCTGTATGTGCCCTGTGTCTCTGACGAGATGTCTGTGTGTGTCACCACATCAAGTAAGCTACTGCTACATCATCCACCAAGCTATTTTCAGTCTAACCACCTCAAAAGAGAGCAAGCCTGGTTTGCTCTTCTCACTGGGCTTTCTACGAGGTCACACTGCTCCTCCTTTCAAAACTTTAATTAGCCACCACCGTGTGTCCTGACCTCGGCAGGAAGCCACAGCACACAGCCATCTCTCTTCTCCAGTTACAGCTTTTCCACTGGCAGCCAGACCAGTATCCCAGACACACCATACTACCTCTGACCCCCCACAAACATGCTGAGCAGACAGTTGGATGAATGTAAACAAGAGTCCCCTCACAGGGCTCAGTGACACGCTTGTAAACATCAACAAACAAGATGCTTACAGCTCGTTATTTACCGTGAATATACTTCATATGAAGACTGTAATTCTGATTTTGGATCAGAAAATAGAAAAAAACTCTGATACAAAATGTTTACAAGGTCTATACATATTGTAGGTCTATACATGCTGTAATAAATTCACTTATACCATTGAGAAATGTTCTTTCACACAAATGTTCTTTCTTTGTGGTCTCTCGATAAAATACAGATAACGTGTTGAAAAGAGTGCTCACCGGAGCCTTGGTGCTCTTGGCGTAAGGCAGGGGTGTGGCCAGTGTCTCCACATCTCCACCGCTTGAGCCGACCCGGGTGAAGGAGTACGAGCCCCTGATGTAGGGGTTGTTGCCCCAAGAAGAACGCAGGATTCTCCGCGGCTTTGGAATGTTTGGGTTCCCTGTTTGGAAGGAGAGCAAACAGTGCACAGTCAGACAAAGGTCACATGAGCAGAGGCCAGACAGTGATCCCAGCAATGGCCCAGCATTGAAAGAGATTATTCCCATTTTTTTCAGTTCCTCTTTTTCGTATCACGATTGGCACAACCCATCTCCACCCATCTGCTGGGAGTTCAACCATGCAGATGTCTGGCGCTCTGTGTCCATCTTTCTCCTCCCCCTCCCCCTTCTGTCGCTAACATGCGGTGAAAGAGGGGGATTCTTCACAGCACACAGAGCATCACAGGTGTCCCCACCACCCGGTCCAATAGAGAGACCGTCTGCTAAGCCCCAGTGCTGGCCAAAGGACTCCCTAATTTTAAAAACGAACAGACTAGTAGTGGACAAACACTCAACACTCTCTTTCTGTCTGTCCATCACGTTGTCAGGTCAGGATGTCAGTAACCTGGGCATGCATGAGGAGGACGTTCACAGGGCCCAAGTTCATGACTTAAACCTTTAATACACAGCGTTATAAATTTGCTGTGATCAGAATGGCAAAGACCAAGTTGTAGTACATGACTTAAGGCCTTGTGGTATGTCATTGTAATGTAGTACTATGGTAGTTAAGTTTTCAATGACTACTACTGTGTTTCATTGGTGGAACGGTGTGCATTAGGGGGATACATATCCTGTGACACTGTTCCTCCTCAGCACTGAGATGACATGTATTATCCTCTCAAAGAGGCTGCCAACTCCTCTCACAACTCACAGATTACTCTGCAGCAACAGCCTCTTTAGTCAAAGCCATCGCTCTACTCTACAGAGGGATGAGAAGACAGAAGTCCCATAAGCTCATAAGGAGTCGTTGCAGTGACTGATGCAGTAGACAACAGTAG
The DNA here is from genome assembly GCF_034702125.1 of Engraulis encrasicolus. NCBI lineage: Eukaryota > Metazoa > Chordata > Actinopteri > Clupeiformes > Engraulidae > Engraulis > Engraulis encrasicolus. The sequence goes on from NC_085872.1 coordinate 3,493,273, forward strand.
GATTGCACTGTATGACACACCTGCCTTCCATTGCCATTCCCATTGCCACGCCCCACCCCTGTTCCCTGCCCTCTCCCCCTTCCTCTGTAAGCCTTTTGACAGTAGGGTGGGGTTGTGCTGCACAGGTAGTAATCCCAATCCAATCCCAATCCAATTCCAGGCTGCTAATGAAGTGTAGCCTGGCTACGGGCAGAGCTGTGGGCCAGAGTGAGGGGATATTGGTGATGAGTTGGCCCCTCAGGAGGATTACATCTGCCTGACCTACATCCTACTCTGCTTGCCACCACGCTAGCTCCGGCAGAACAAGGGGGAGTCTCCAACCTGTGACAATAAGTGTCCGGGGCAGTTTACCTGGATCAAAGCACAATTAAGGATCAGTTTGGTAACAGGAAGCTGTAGGCTCAGAGTGACTAGTGGCTTTCTCCTACATTATGTGAGAGCCATTCCTCAGCATGACACACAGAAACATATCTTGCTTAGTATGCTTACAAAAGCTTTTCTGAGCTAAACAAAACATTCATTTTCATTCAGACACATACTGTACGTATAGTTAATGATTTCAGAGGCAGGCTCAGAGAATTCAGTCATACAGTACATGACTCAACCAGTAAAATATCCCTTGCCTCATCTAGTGAACGCTTCTGCCTGCAGAGGGGCTGCGATGACATCATTTCCTGTATTCAGGGGCCCACGAGTGGGATTACTCTCACATGACTCACGCAGGCCTCCACCATCACCTACATGTGACTCCAGCAGCTCTTCAAGTCAACGCTGCACTTTCCATTACCTCTTTTCAGATTGTGGCTTGGTGTGCAGAACTGCCAACAATATGGCTCGCACTAGTTCATTCCACTGTAGGCTAATCCTGGTGCGGTTCAGTCAAGTATTTTGCAAAAGGCATTCGGTAGTACCAAAGAAAAGATGCTGGGTACACTAATGTCTTCAGTGCAGTTTAAACATTATGTTTTCTGGACACAAAAGTATCACATATACATCACATATCAATATTTGCGAGGACGTTACTGAATTGCTAGAATGGTTGGATTATGTGAAGGAACTATGTTTCCTCAGAGTCTGATTCCAAAGATGGCTGATGGTTGGCATAAATTCTGTTTCTCTGCTCCATTAGTCCTGGAGGTAAATAACATAGAAACTCTCTCAAGATAAAACATCTGTAGGAGTTGCATTGGCCTTCCCTCTTTTCACAAAATTCACCATCCATATGCAATCAGTTGGGCTAGCGAAACTAACTCTGAAATACAAACCTGTAGTGCCTTTGTGGACACCTACCCCCCACCCAACCAGCCTGCTCCCCCCAACCTACCCCCCCACCCAACCAGCCTGCTCCCCCCACCTACCCCCCCACCCAGCCAGCCTGCTCCTCATCTCACCTGTGAACATCCGCAGCAGCTCAGTGCAGGTTGCCGCCACAGTTTCGTCATCACAGCGTTCCATGATCAACGCCTCCTCGCCGCAGATCCAGCCGCTCAGCATGTAACCGTAGCGCTCGGGTGGGTACAGCACATCGAAGCTGCAGATCTTGCGGTACCAAAGCTCCTGTGGATAGGCCAGCTGCTCCAGCTGCGCCTCGTCCTCCCACACAAACTGGATGCTATTGCAGTCTGGGCTCCAGAACGGCTCATCAAACTCCAGGAAGATCTTATCTGTGGTGCTGATGCCCAGCTTGTCGATGGCATGCACCTTGTCGCGGGGCAGCCCTGGCGAGAACAGCGTCTTGTGGCTCTTCTTCAGCACCCCCAGCGAGGCCGTGACGATGACATGGTCGGCAGGGAGGCGCTCGCCGTCCTCGCACTCCACGTGTGCGGGAGCCTGCGAGGCCCAGCAGTCCCGGTTGTGGTCCTGCTCGTGCTCGCCCTGGGAGATCTCTTCGGCTTGCTGGAAGGTGTAGTTCCAGTGGATGCGACGGACGGGTTTGCCGCGGTGCACCACGCGGGCTGGAATGTCCTGGGCTAGGAGCTCCACCACCTGCATGAAGCCCCCAGGGATGACGTGGTGGGCCCCCGGGATCTCCGTCCACTCGCCAAACTCACTGAGGGAAACCTCGTCCATACTGGGGGAGCTGCTTTCACAGCTTTCCACCTGCAAAGACACACACAAACACACAACACACACACACACTTGATAAACATTTTGTTCCTCAACTGAAAAGATTTAGCAGTCTAGATGTAAGAGTAAGGGGTAGTGGTAGGATTTTACAATATTGCATTGTACAATATGTTTATTTGTTATGATATATCTGGAGTCCACAAGTCTATCAGCATTGGATACTGCGTGTGCTGTGTGAGCCTCACCTTGAGGTACTGTTGTAGCATGGAAAGTTTGAGCTTCTTCGTGTTTCCGGAGTCGTCAGGATCCAGCATGATCTTTCTCCGCACCACATCACGCGTGAAGATCCCCACGCTGTTCTGACTCTCTGCTCCAACAGGCTTCCCATTCTGGAAGAATTCCTGAGTCAGCTCGTACACCTAAATCACATAGACAGACAGACAGACAGACAGACAGACAGACAGTTGAAGAAAGGAGAGGGAGATGGCAATGTCAAATGAAGGCAAAGCACTTTTTTTCCAAAATACCTGAACTTTTAGCTATTTTTATTAAAAAACGTTGAGGAAACCACATACAGTATTACATGCAAAGTTCTGAAAACAATGGACAGATTGTTCTCAGGCCAAGACTGAAAGAGTGAGAATAGGCAAGAATGCAATTAGAAATCCCAGACTTATGTCTGACCCGCTTTCAGAAGCAAGGCAGCAAACCTGGGGTCCGTATCTCGAAAGCGTCTTTGCTAACGACGGTAGCAACGTCCTTCGTAAGAGCGACTCAAGTCTCTCTCGACAGCGACGCTCACCACTAAATCCAAGGGAATGGTAAGACGGTCTTAAGACGGTTAGCAACGACAATGATCGAGAAACGGACTCCTGGGTGGCTTAGGCAGAGGCATCTTCTCACAGACAGATATGCCAGTCTGTTCTACATGCCCACTGAACTCTTCACCTCATGGTCATGGATGATGATATCCATGGAGGAAAAGCACTCGACATGGTTGCAATTTGGTATAAGAACAAGATTTTGAGAACAGCTGAGAGGGTGGTGAGCAGAGCATTGGGAACAGAAATCCCTTTCGTAGGCAAACTAATCGTCACAAGACTGATTGAGCAAGTGCTTCCGTGGAAAATAAGTAGAACCAGAGGTCAAGATACTAAGTCAAAGCTTGTCGTGGTAGAGAAGTCATCAAAGGACACAACGTGGTAAAAAGCTGGATCTGAGACAACAAGCAAAAAGGAATTCAGTTAACTTCCTCAAACATTTCCTACTTTTTGATTTCTCACTGATATGCAATCTCTTCTTGGTATAAAATGTAACATCTAATAATGTGTTTGTTGTCTACCTGTGGCACCTTATTTTTTTTTTTTGAGGAATCTGGAAGGCAAAACTGAATAGTGAAAATAATGGTAGAGCAAATGGCATATCCCCAAAATATAAAAAGGTTGCTTGTTTGGCCTTCTTTGTGTAATGCAAATACAACAACTTCCTTTATTTAATAAGGGAAGTTAAGGTGGTTAAAGGGCATCACAATAAAGCTCTACTCTATGATTATGAAGGTATGGAAAACTTGTGTCTGAATGCAAATGGCATGTTGGGTCTTGTCAGGCCTGAGATTCATTTGCGAGCAAGTAGGCACACATCTCTGATGCTGTGAGAACCGATCCCAGCTGTGAGCGTGACACCTACAGTCAGTGGGCCGTGTAAAACAGCCTGAACAGGGAATAGCATGAAAAAAGTGGTCTCAATTCTGGTACATTAGACGTGACCGTTGACATGATGCAAAGCTAGGAGAGAGCAGCAGTAGTGTACCAGGAAGCCTTGGGTTAATGGCAGGGAGAGCAGGTGAGAACACACAGACACTCAAGCCTTTACATTCAACGCCTGGGGAAGAAACATTCATAAACATGTGAAAAATGTCAAATATACAGTATGTGTTTAATGATACAGCTTTACAGTTTATTTAATATTTAACACCACTGTCAATTTTAGTTGTAAGTATTCTTATCATCTTTAAATGTTACATTTGTACATGAAGGGTGGTCTATGTTTAACTCATTTTCCTATTTATAGACACGTATGACTCTTGATTTCTCATTTTCTTCTTTTTTTCTATCATACGGTCTTTGCACTCATTAAATCAACTAACTCACCTCATTGTAAAGGTCACTGAACTCCTCGACCAAGTCCTTGGGAATCCTCTTGCCACAGTTGGTCTGATAGTGGGCGACTCCGTTCTTGGCGTAGAGGCTGATGCGGCCCACACTCCTCTCCTCATCAGTGGTGTGCTCCAGCAGGCCGCTGTCCTCTGCCAGGTGAAAGACTGGGTTGCCATTGGCGCCATGAATCCAAGTGGCTCCGAGCTCTAGAATTGCGTTGCCTGTGTGCAAGAGCATAGCAACTAGTCATTTGTAAATGATTCATCACGATGACTACAAAAAAAGAAAACACATATACATAATTCAGAATCAAATAGTTGCATCATACTATGTCCCCTACATAATGCTGAACAGACAGGTGTTCTCTACAATGCTAAGGTTACCAAACCATAACACAATGAGAAGAGATGGGACACACTCAGAGGTTCAATAAAACAATGTCAATATTATCAATTATAATATTCAGAAGTGTACTGCATTATGGGCGACATACAGATACTACCTTTACCTTGATACTACATACAGATACTACCTTTACCTGGCACTTACCGTGCTGTATACTTTGCACTCTGCCCCCAATGCGGTCAGATGCCTCTAGGACGGTGACATTGGTGAAGCCGCTCTCCAAGAGGGTTTTGGTGGCTGCGAGGCCGGCCAAACCAGCTCCAATCACTACTATTCGTGGTTGTCGATGTCGTCGTATGCCACTAAGAGGGTCATCAGTGCTGTCTGAAGATATTTCGCAACTTTGCATGCCGTCCAAGATCCTCTTCTAGTACGTCTGGAAAAGAATGAAAGATCAATGAGACGACATGTAAAAATGGGAGAGCAATGAGGATACTTTGGATGGATGCGTGCTCTTTTCATGACTGTTTGGGACAAGGGTGGTCCTCGGGGCAGGTTGACCAGGCAATTGCCTGGGGTGACACGCAGGAGGGGCCTGTGTCATCATAAGAAGGGGCCTTGTGCACAGCAAATTTTCATATCGTTTTTGAGTTTTAAAAGAATTTCAAGTATTTTAAAATATTTTATTGTTTTGCACTATTTTGCATTTACTATTATGTTGTACTCATACATACACACACACAAACACACTGAGCAGGAGAGGAGAGAACATCTCAGGCAATAGAGTTGTTCAATATCCATGTTGAATTTAATGTGACACACTACACATGTCTCTGAGGGAGCCTTGTTTCATTAAAGAGGACCACAGTACCTCCCCCCAGCCCGCCATGGAGCCCAGGCCATCACCACAGCAACACAAGACACATGGCAGCGCACACAGACATATGGCATGGAGCCCTGCCCAATATTCATTCTGCACCTCCTTTGCTCCAGTCTCTCTCTCTCTCTCTCTCTCTCTCTCTCTCTCTCTCTCTCTCTCTCTCTCTCTCTCTCTCTCTCTCTCTCTCTCCCTCTCTCCCTCTCTCTCTCTCTCTCTCTCTCTCTCTCTCTCTCTCTCTCTCTCTCTCGCGTTCTCTCTCAATGTACAGGACCCAACAGAGACCGCTGGATCAATGTTTTATCTATTACTACCACTACTGCTAATAATAATATTATCTATCAATAATAATAATAATAATAATAATAATAATAATAATAATGATAAAGACAGAGCTGTGAACCTCAAAATCTGATAGCTAACCTAGAAGATTGTGGTTCAGGTCTGTAAGTATCAAATTCTTACGCAGCACAGGTCTTGTGTTAACTAGACACTTCAGCGACGGCCACATTTCCTGTGTGTGGGACAGGGGGCAGCAGTGAGGACGGGGCCAATAGCTATGGCTGGCATTGGGGGTTCGTCTAACAGACGTTCACCCAACAAACTCCCTTAGAAACACCCTCTCATACATGAGGTTAAACAGACAAGAATGGGTAACATTTAACAGACATGTTCGGAAACACTAACAGGATACAGTCTGCTGCCATCTCTCTGGGCCAAGCTCTGCTGTCCCTGTGAACTCAAGCAAACCTGTACACATCTGTGGAGCATCTCAACTAGGATCCGCCACAAGACAATCACTTCAAACTTTACGCTGAGTATGTGCACACATTTCTGACAGAACATTGTTCCATTGCCCTCCATACTATATGTGTTCCTTCAAGGAAGAAGTTGAGTGCAAGAAAGGCCTTCACAGACCAGGAAAGGGAAATAACAGAGGAGATAAAGAAAACATGGCACATTTCCTTTTGTTCTTCCGCACTGTCACCCTACAAGGTAAAATATCTAAATATAAACCCAATTCATGTTCCACATCCAACATCCCTCAGGGGTGACCATTAGAGTTGGTCTTTCACTTGGGTCAGTATGGCTAAGCCATTCATCATCATCCGAAATACTGTACATCAGGGATGAATGCTCCTTCTGTGTGGAATATTCAGCAACGATATTGAAGCAGTGGGCGGTGGTCGTGTGAGGGCCACAAATAATGTGTGATATATTTATAAACTTAGACTATATGTAATGTACAGTATTTCTATATGTTGTACACTATACTGTGTACAGTAAAGAATTACTGTCATCCCTGTCATTGGTAATGAGAATCTCTTTCTCTCCACTGCTCTCTCCAGATTAAGAGTGGGCTAGATGGGGTGGGGGTGGGGGGTGCATGACCTAGAAACTGCAACCTACATAGTCCATATGCCCTTAAAGCACACAGACAAGACAAAACCCACTGGTTTTAACAATGGATGAAATTGTGCCATATTATTATATATTGTACTATATTCAACCACCAACAAGTAAAGGGTGTTCAAATCAATTCTTGACATGCTCCTCAAAGTGGTGTAGGCTATATTTGTTTTCCTCGGTCCACACACTCAAATCATCTATCCAAGGAAAATACTACAACACATACCTCAGATGATGGTGCGAGCGGTAGTCCGACAGAGAGAGAGGGGGGGTCATTTAAGTCACCTGCTCCAGTGCGAGTAGGATGACTAGTGTGAAGTATGAACTTATTGTCCCAACCGACCCAAAGCGCAAAAGGATTTTTTGCGCACAACTGTGGTCACCATTACCAACCGGGATATCCAATGCATAAGACAAGCAACTTGAGCAACAATCAACATGCTATTAGGAGTCTGTGCCCTAAATTTTGGCCACATGCTAGAAGTTAATAACACATCTAAATGGGCCTGCAATGACAGCACTTACAAATGGCTTCCTTCAACAAATCCTCAAAAATAGGACACATTTAAAAAAGAACAAAAATATCGCTAGTAGCCTATAAAGCCGGCAGTCGAGTCATCCCAGCTGCCACGTAAGAGTTGTGGTCATTGTTGAGAGCGCAGCGCACAGATTTAGGCATGAGCACTCAGTTTGATGAAATTGTTCAGGATGACAAAACATATTCAGAGCGTCTGACATTATATTAGTGTTCTAAAACACATTAGGCTACTGCGCTACAGGCCACGTCTTCAGCGATAATTAATTCCTACAACTATTCAAACATGCAAAGTTTTCATTGACTGTAACACATTCACTGGTATAGGCTACAGATTTAAATCGCTAAGAGACACAAAAAGCCTTGTTTACATCGTTAAACTTGAAAGAAGGTGGCTTAAAACACATTCACATTGAAAGTCTATCAGCTTGATCGTGACATATCGTATTTTGAAGGGAAATGATACCCACACGTAAGACCTTTCTCTGGTAGGGTAATATAGATTATTTCTCGTTTATGCTGCGTTTATAGCCTAGTCCTACAGTTTTAGTGTCACGGCGCAACACCGGTTGACACTCAGCTGAACGTTCAGAAGCAACACAAAACGCAATAGAAAAATAACGGCTGTTACCTGACTCCGTTAGTCCTGGGTTTTACACGTGAGAGAGAGAGCCTCTTTTGTGTTTTCCTTGTCTCCGGCTGCGCTTTGTGTTTATGTGTGCCTTGGAACCAGAAGCAGCCAGTTCCCTATTGCCGCTGCCTCCTTGCTGAATAATTATGAGAAGCGGTGACGTGTACGGATAAGACCAGCCCCGCGCATGCTGTGAGATTCTCTGCAATCACCAACCGATACTGGAGCACCCAAGAGCGCTTGCCATATCAAAACTTGTTCGTCTCAACTCTCAAAGGTCTAGCATAGCCTATAGCCTACCTACCTATGATTTGAACTCGAACGGAACGTCTAGTGATAAAAAAAGTGTTAAAGGTCGCGGGTCCTTGTGTGACTTGTGCATAAGAAAGTGATAATAAAAGCTGACTTGACTTGACTTGATAGCCTACGGTAATAACGTTATCGTATGGTAGGCCTACAGCAAGATTTAGGGTCATTCACAACCTTACCATAGCCTGGTCAAAGAGTTGAAAGGAACGTCAAGTGTCTTATGTCAAATCGCATGACTTAGGCATTTGTTCAGTTGTCTGGATAGGCCTAACTGCTTATTAGTTTCATGTAAGAAAGTCTAAGTTTCACATCGGTTCATATTGTGTCATATTCCTCTAATAATATAATTTACTGACGCCATTATATTCTTCAAATAATTAAGTTGTCCATTTATTTAGGCCTATTTATTTATTTATTTATTTAGGCCTATTTATTTCAAATTGTATTTTTTATTTAATGACTCCATGATGGCAGATGACAGGCCTTCATTTGGCTACAATTCATTTAAATCAAAGTTTCTGTTTCTGGGGGTGGGAAGAGGTGGCAGCTGAAAGTAACCTACCCCAAGATGCAATCATCAGGAGAGAACACTGAGATGTCATCAAGAAGTCAATCAATACTATGTCTGACACCTCCCTTCCTGTCCTTGTTGTGGGATTGAAATATTAATTCACCCTTTATATCACTATTAAATAAAGCAAAAGTGTTATATTGTTCAGCCATGGAGCATGGCCCGGACTCAGCCACACACACGCATGTGTGCGCGCACACACACACACACACACACACACACACACACACACACACACACACACACACACACACACACACACACACACACACTTGCTGTTCTTACACATCTATTCATTTTTCATTTTGCTAATGAATCCTCTGTGGTTCTTTATCTCACCTTCCTCTTCTGAACTCTCCCTCTCCTCTCTTCTCCTCTCCTCTTCCTCATCTTTTTTTTCTTTTCCTCTACAGCCATTGCAGCTGCTGTTTATGGGGCGCCGTTTGTAAAGCGGCTCACGCTGAAAATAACAGCAACATTTTGTCACATTTAGCTTCAAACAATGTTTAAAAAACTGGTATGAATTTTTCAGACTCCCCTTTTTACACATTTAGAACAATAAATGTTAAATCTAAATAATGTATCCAAATGTTAAATATAAATGTAAATAATATATAAAAATGTTAAATCTAAATGTCAAATCTAAATAATAAATCTAAATCTAAATATTAAATATAAATCTTAAATCTAAATGTTAAATCTAAATCTAAATGTTAAATCTAAATATTAAATCTAAATGTTTAATCTAAATGTTAAATCTAAATCTAAATGTTAAATCTAAATGTTATACCTAAATGTTAAATCTAAATGTTATATCTAAATGTTGAATCTAAATCTAAATATTAGGCCTATATCTAAATGTTAAATCTAAATGTCAAATCTAAATAATAAATCTAAATGTTGAATATAAACTTAAATTTAAATGGGAAATCTAAATCTAAATGTTAAATCTAAATGTTAAATCTAAACCTAAATGTTAAATCTAAATGTTAAATCTAAATCTTACATCTAAATATTTAGATTTAGATTTAACATTTAGATTTAACATTTAGATAAGTTAAGTTACAAACACAAAAATGTTTAATCTAAATGTTAAATCTAAATGTTAAATCTAAATCTAAATATTTATATTTAACATTTAGATTTGACATTTAGATTTAACATTAAGATTTAACATTCAGGTTTAGATTTAACATTTAGATTTAAATTCCACATTTAGATTTAGGTTTATATTTAACATTTAAATTTAGATGTATTATTTAGATTTGACATTTAGATTTAACATTTAGATATATTATTTAGATTTAGATTTAACATTTAGATATATTATTTAGATTTAGATTTAACATTTAGATATAAAATTTAGATTTAACATTTAGATTTAACATTAAGATTTAGACTTAATATTTAGACTCAACATTTAGATTCAATATTTATATTTAATATTTAGATTTAAGATTTATATTTAACATTTAGATTTATTATTTAGATTTGTCATTTAGATTGCAAATTTTTATATATTATTTAGATTTATATTTAACATTTAGATACATTATTTAGATTTAACACTCATTGTTCTAAATGTGTAAAAGGGGGAGTCTGAAAAATTCACACCGTTTTTAAAACACTGTTTTAAGCTGAATTAGACAAAATGTTGATGGAATTTAAGCTAAATGTGACAAAATGTTGCTAAAATTTTCAGCACATTCAGCTTTACAAACGGCGCCCCATAGCTGTTTGCTGGTGAAGCCACGCACAGGAAATACTATTCCACTACCCATGGTGCTTTGCTGTCAGACCAGAGAGAAGCCTCTCATCTGATTGAACTGTACCAATACTTATATAATGCAGAAACCACAAAGCTTAATATGTAAAACGAACAGTCAATCCCAAAATATCAAAGGAAAGTTAGCCTATGTGCTAGATCTTAAATGTAATCGACCACCTATGTGATGCACCCATATAGCAGTCATAGCTTCAGATGTGGAGAGTGTAATGGCAATTAGGCCTATGTTGTTTTTTTACATCTCTCTCTCTCTCTCTCTCTCTCTCTCTCTCTCTCTCTCTCTCTCTCTCTCTCTCTCTCTCTCTCTCTCTCTCTCTCTCTCTCTCTCTCTCTCTCTCTCTCTCTAGGTCGTCCTGAGATGAGCCTTCCATCTTTGCTTCCAGTCATCCCGATTCTCCAAACATCTTTTCAGTTCGCTGGCACTCTGGGCTCCGGCGTCCTTCTTGAGTATGTCCACAAATGTTAGTGTGGGACGTCCTCTTAACCGAAACCCATGTGATGGTTCCCATAGCACCAGTTTGCTGGCTGGCAGTTCTGGGTGCCTTGGGCAATGTCCTGCAAGTCTCATTCTCCTTACAGCTATCTTCTCGCTCACCCTTGCTATTCCCTCGTATATGATTTTGTTGGCTACATGTGCACTTTTACTGATGTTAAGCACTGCATGCAGCATCCTGGTGTAGCACCCATCAAGGGACTTATCTAGGGTTGGTTTCAGGGTCCAGCATTCACAGCCATAGAGGAGGACGGACTCTACTGTCACGTAGAAGAAGCTGAGTTTGATTGGACGGGGGAGGTTGGAGTTCCATACACTGGCCATACTGTTCAGGGCCCTCCACGCAAGTGCCTTCCTCACTTTTAGATCTTGCTCAGTAGAGTTGACCCATGAGCCCAGGTATTTGAAATCGTCGACTTCTTTCAGCACAGTGCCTCCTGCTGTACTCAGAGGTTGATGTTCAGGTGGGATGTTGTAGGTGATGACCTCAGTCTTCTTGGTGTTAAGCCTGAGGTCGACCTTGGCGCACTCTAGCTCTACCCTGCTCAGTAGAGTTTGTGCTTGTTCCACATTGTCAGAGAGCAAACTGATGCCATCCGCAAAGTCAAGGCCTGTGAGGACTACTGCGGGGTATCGACTCGACTTCCTTGGAGATAGTGTGAAGCCAACTTCCTGCTCTCGCCCACTGGTTGCCCTCCTGAGCGCATAATCAAGGACTATGATGAAGAGGAAGGGGAGCCCCCCCCTTCCTCCTTTTTTACATACAATTATTTAAAGGCAGATCTTTGCTAGCCTTTAACTGCCATCAAATTGTTTTGGGGTATCTGATACTGTATGTGTTAAAACAACAATCATGCAGATGTGGCCTACCATAACTAAATTAACACAGCGTTTGCACAACATACAGTAGGATCAGCTTTTAGACTTTCTGTTTACAAGTGAAATAAATAATATTAAGTGGAAGTGTCCACATGAGGCCATTTTTAAGGAGAAGGGGTTCAGTGTTATTTTAGTGGCACGTGATCATACTTACCTCCTAATGGCAGCATTGTTCAAACCCAAGCGGATTACTGTATGGTTGGAACATTCCACATATTTAGACTTCAAAACAGTCATGCTCAGACTAACCAAACAGACAAAGATGCATAGAATAACCTCTAAGGGGAATTGGGGCAGCAGTGATGTTAAGGATATGGAGTTGGACTGTAGATCACAGGGTTGCGGGTTCAAGCTCCACCCCTATCTCTCCCTACACCTCAATCCATGGCTGAAGTGGCCTTGAGCAAGTCACTTAACCCCACATTGCTCTGGGGACTGTAACCAATTCCCTGTAAATAACTGTAAGTCACTTTGGATAAAAGCATAAGCCAAGTGTAATGTAATGTAATGTAATGTAATGTAATGTAATAAAAGACTGAAGTAGCCCCATAATGCACATCACCAGTGGAAGGCTTTAATAGTTGTTGAAAAGTTGACTACCATAATACTACACTACACAGGGGCTTTAGTAATACTGTACATGACTTGGTCATTGACATTCAGGTAACAACAAATGTATAACAGGGGACATTACTCAACCCATTTAAGCCTGATGCTGCGTATACGCTGCACTGGCCTAGGCACAGGAGCCGCATAGAGCTGCATTCGGGCTCTTGGGATTTTCAGGCGGGGGTCATTAAAATTGTGGGTATCTTAGAGCTTAATTGACACATTGCAAGAGAAGCGTTTTGCTTTTAAATGCATATTTCATGTTTTTATGTGCTTTGGACGCTGAGATATTTAGGTTTTTATAGGCTAAGGGCGCCTTTTCAAAAGGGGCTTAGCCAGTCAGCAGGAGTTCTTTGCAGGTGCCTCAGGCCTAAATAGGTTAGCGGGATCATTGACCTAAAACATCCTCAGTGGTGCAAATGAAAAGTTCTGCTGTGTTGAAATAATGTCAGCCCTACATCAGCCCTTTTTTCTTCCCAATAACATTCCAGTGCGTGGGAGAGCTGACAGGCCTTCGTGACGTGAAGGATGCCTGCGTTCCAGCATGACCGGATCTGAAGCTTCAATGGAAAAAGAGGGTGCGGTGGTGGGGTATGTTTCTCAGGAAGAGTCTGAAGCAGGTGGCTGACTGGCGTCCATGTGCCCGCATCCTGATGAGTGCCCAAAAAAGGACACAGCAGCACAGCACAGAGGTGACAACCAGAATACATGGCTTTCTGTGCTCGACCAACGTCACCACTGAGTTACAAATTGAATGGAAAGTTCTGTTACAGGACAACTTTGCTGAGGCTTTACGATATGTGCTAAGACAAGGCCCCTGTTAACCATTTTCTGTTATCAGAATGGCAGTGACCAAGTTGTAATGTATTACCGGTACTAAAAACTCTTCGTAATGTCTTGTGTTGTGAAATGTCTTCGTAATGTAATGTACTGTGGTAGTGAGTCTTTAGCAAAGTGTTCCACTGGTGGAACATAGAGCATTAGATCAACTCACAGACAATGTTTTTGCACAATTGCCTTTGTATGTTTTTTCTGTAGTTTTTATTTATACCCTCCCTGATTATTGCCTGTGTTATATGTGTCTTGAAATGTTCATGTGGGCATTATCTGTATTCATGTAAGCTACTTGACACATTAATTTCCCCCCAGGGAACAATAAAGTTACTCTCCTCTACTCTACTCTATATATGAGGACTAGAGACTCTACAGATGTCAATGTGTATCATATCAATAAACTGACTTGGAAAACACACTGCAGCCATGCCACAACAAGATCAAAATCAGGGCCGCCGCCGCCCTAATTTTTCCAAGAAACAAATGCAGTAAAGCACAGAATACGAACCACCAAGAAAGCAAGTTAATCTGAATACAAGTTCCTGTTTGCTTAGGCTATTTATTGTTTAATGCCACTTATATCCTACTGCACAGCAATGAAAGCAGGGTGCACAGCACAGCAATATCTGCCGGGGATGCATAGTTTTCCAAGTAAGGAACCTGTTTGAATGAATCGCTTCCTGACCACTGCTCCTGGAGACGCGCAGTTAGTAACTCCTTAAAGTTCCTAGTCCTTCTGTAAATTATGCTCTCAGCACTTTTATCTAATCATTTTAACTTCCGTACATAATATTCATCAGTTGAAACATTTTGAAATGTTTTGTTTAGCTTACATATAAGGAATGTTTGTGTTTGTGTTTAAAGGTACACTGTGCAGGAAATGGTCAAGGCTACTGCAACTATGCTGCTCATTGAAACTGGGCTGCCTATTGCCAACTTTGATCTTTACATGAAAGTTTACTAAGTAATCAACTAATATTTTCTAGTATGGTCCAAGTAGAGTATTTTTTGCAGCTAAAAATGGCTATTTTGGGAAATTCAAAATGGCGGACCATGGAGAAGATCCCCCTTTTCATGTAGGCCTATGAAAAGTGCAATTTTTCCAGTCTTAATGAATACTTAGAATTTGATGGTGGTGGTAAGTATTCATGACAAAGGTAACATTAGTGAATGGGTAGCATGAATTCTGGAAAATAAACAACAAAAAACCTCACACAGTGTTCCTTTAAAAATCGATATGGTGCTAAATAATTGCTCAAGAAGACGCTTTTGCACACCTCTGTAGGTGGGCAGGTGCGTAGGATATTATCCCAGTGGGGTTGTCATTCAAGTGTAAAGAAATCCTGCACACTGTCCATTCCACCAACAAACTTTAATACAACATAAAGAAGGTCAGATGACCGAAACAATAATGTATTAAAGTTTGTTGGTGGAATGGACAATGTGCGGGATTTATTTGCTCTTAAAATAATGAATTCATAGACAAAACCTTAGCAGGTGAGCTGAAAAAAATGTGGCGCGCGCGTACTGAGGCTAAGCCCCCTCTGTCTCTCAAACCTAGTGGCGGGCTATACGTCCTAGAGTGGGCCTGACATGCAAAACCATGTATACTGTTCAAGAATATATCGAAACCTGGGAATATATAGAATACAGTATATCAAAACCTGGGGATATGTAGTAGAATATATCAAATCTGGGAATATGCAGAATATACCAAGGACATTGTGTGCACTACCACTCATCCCCCCAGTACCCTGCGAGTGAGTAGGACTAGACACTTTGGCCCCTCTAATGCAATCAGCTGTGGTTGTAATCAGAATGATAAGGAATCTGAGCACACAAGGCACTGTATCTTTTCAGACCCTAACACCATGGCAGCTATAGGCCTATACATTCCTCATAGGCTACTGCCGCAGTGTTGTATGAAGTAGAAGTAGAAGTACTCTTACAGATGTAATTACAACACGGTATGGTATTACATAGTTTCAACTTATTAATATCATACTACTGGTGTGGAAATTGCATTTGTAAGAGTATTTCTACTTCTACTTTATACAAGTCTGCCTGATACCTAATAAAACATAATCTTCTCAAGTGTAACCATCCTATTTTCAGTGTAATATGCATGCACTATTTGTGCACTGGCTTGGTAGATATCATTTTAGAAAACATGACCATCTCTTAATTGTCTATCATGAAAAACAGAAACCCTTCCGACTTGCATGGTGCGTAAGGCTTATTTTCCCCCAGGCGTGGCGAACCCAACATCAGGGAATTAGGGAAAAGAGCTCCCCATTCTCCTTCTTCAAAACAAGCTTATCCGGCATGAAACTGTTACATAATCCAATGTCACCAACATACTCTCTCAGCTTTTCTGTGTTCTTTGCCCCTAATTTACACGTGTTATATTTCAGTACTTTAGCATGATGTGTGTGGCACGTGAACACGCATGAGACGCCGATGGAGGGAAGAGGAGCAGAGCTGCTGTCCTCTCCTCGCAGGGTGACAATGAGCCTCTGGGCGCAGCAGAATGGCCTCTCTGTCTGTTCCGGTTGGTGCTTGCTTGCATAGATGCCACATTGTGTGCCCAGCAGCCAGCCAGGGTACACAGTAGACCCAAGCGGAATCCCCCCCATGCCCCCAAACCCACCGACCCAGCCTAATGGAATGCCCATGTGCCTTCATGCACCACAACAAAAGATTGGGAAAGAAAGTGTCTTTTGATCAACTTGGAAGGGGGTGGAGCCAGCCAGAGGAAGCGGGTGGAAGGGCCTTGTGTCAGCCAGCAACAACCAGCTTTTTATGGGCACCCATTAAGGAAAGCCTTTACTGTGCTGCATGGCCAATAAACGGGTAGCTCTTCAGTGATAGCGCCACCAGGGCCTCGTGTACGCGAGAGCAGATGGACCAGACATAGTATCTGATGGCTGTTTGGCATTGCATAAGAACTGGCTGGAAGAGACTGCAGAGGGAATCTCCATGCTGTCCCTTACGTTGGCCACATGACTAGAGAATTGACTCATTTTTATCTTATCTTTCTTCTACATGTTAAATGTTCAATGTTAAATGTTCATTTGTATTTATTAACGTATTGATCACTTATTGTTACTAGTCCCACTGTTACCTGTCCTGCCTTGTACTTTATGTCAGTCTGTAAAATGTCAGTCCTGTGTATGTCTGGCATGATATAGAGAGACACATACAGTTGAGGACGATATTATTAGCCCCCCTCCTGAAATTAGACATATCTCTTCTTTGATAATTGAGAATGATCATTATTAATAAATGTATGTTATTCTGGAAATGAATACACAGTGGAGCTAGTATCCAATAAGTTAAATTTGGACTTTTCCATTTTCACAATGAGTTTAAACAAAAAAGTGTAAAAATGGCAAGGACAAAATTATTAGCCCCCTTATCATTAATAGTCAATACAGTGCCATTTATGAACAAAAATTGACACCAGGCACTTTGATTAATTGTTAACTATGTTGGCACATGTCCCTCCAGGTGAGGCCAGGTCAATAATAATCATCTACGCAGGTGTCTAATTCTTCTTTGGTCTAATGAGCAGGGCTCTAAATTAACACACGCCAACACGCCAAACAGGGGTGAAAATTCATTTTGGCTAGTAGAAAAAAATATCTACCCGCCAATTTGGCTAGTAGTTCCCGAGTACAGTAAATTATGAACGGTAAACCGCTGCTCTGACGAACGTTAGACGGCGAGATTTCCTACATTACCCATGGACACTAGCGTCACGACGTAGCCTCCCACAGTGGGCTTTCCAGTGCAGCGAGCGGCAACTCCATGCTGTTGCGCGCGCCAGGATTGAAAACATTCTGTCAGCTAAGCTGCGCTCACACTATTCTGACAGGCAGCTCTGTCGTCGCTTTCGCTACAACCTTTTTAACGTCACTACTGCTATATGAACATTGCTGTAACAGGCTGCATTTTTGAAGCAGCGAGGCCCTGGCCGTTTCAATAACAGGAGTTACGCAGATTATGCATAGAGCTACTTCTGTTCTGTAGACTTATGTTTTGTGCGAGTGATGAGAATGTGGCGGGGGTTAGCGCAAGGTTCTGTGCGTTGGTGTAACCGTAATAATAGTGACGTTAAAAAATGAGTGGCTGTGGAACGAAATAGCGACAAGGGCAGAGGAGGAGAGCTGACTGTCAGAGTAGTGTGACCGTAGCTGTCAGTTCAGTTGTCTTCTGAAATGTTCCGAGTCCTGGCGCAACTAAGTTGGAAAGCCCACGCCATCGGAAAGAAAAAAAAGCAACCAACGACGAAGCTGTCGAAGTAACAACGGAAGCGAATATTCCCGAGATAATATTTACTTTCAGTTAAACTAGGCTTCTTGTCATTTTGTTGCGCATGGTAGAGAAGAGCTCCTCCTCTCTCCTCTCATCTCTTCTCCTTCCTTGGGGTGTGCGTAGGCCTATGTGAGGTTTTGTAGTGTTAAGCTGTGTGCTTGGTTACTGTAGGCCTATGTTAAAGGTCTGTTATGTGAGTGGCTTGTGTGATGTGATTCAGCTGTTTTCAGAGGAATTGAACAAAAACTAATCAAATTGATTATGCCTAAGTAATGAAAGTAAAAAATAAAGCAGAAGTTAAAAAATAATGAAAAAAATATATAGCCTGTAATATGCTTATTATGTAGGCATATAGGCTAGTAGCTTATGCAGGCCTATGGTGTATCTGTGTTGTAGAAATAGTTGAACAAAATGACCATAATTAAAAAAAAAAAAAAAACTAGCCTAAAGCATAGTTTATTTTGGCGAGAGAATAAAATGGCTTGTTGAACTTCTGTTTGGCTGGTAAGAAAAAATGTCCACTAGCCAAATTGGCTGGTGGTGGAAAAAGTTAATTTAGAGCCCTGCTAATGAGGCTAAGCAGTTTCCACAGTTACACATAGTGGTGGGGCATCAAGTTTAGTCTGTTATTCAGCCTCAGACACAGGGAGTCTGGGTCTGAATCTGGATTGCTGGGTCTTCCAACAACATTGTAACCCAAAGCATACATTTAGATTAGTTCAGAGGTTCTTCAAGGACACTAAAACCAAGATATTGGAATCACCCGCTCATAGTCCAGTCCTCAATCCCACTGAGAGTCTGTGGTTAATGTCTATGCTCAGCATCCATGTGATTTGGACCAGCTAGAACACTTTGCAGTGAAGAAATGGGCCAAAATCCCTAGTGGGGCATGTGCCAACCTAGTTAACAACTAATCAAAGAGCCTGGTGTCAGTTTTGTTGATAAATGGCGCCATATTGACTATTAATGATCAGGGGGCTAATTATTTTGTCCTCGCTATTTTCACCCTTTTTTGTTTAAACTCATAACAATAGAAAAATCCAAATTCAACTTTTTGAACATTATCTCCATCAGTGTATTTGTTTCCAGAATAGCAGAAACGGTTAATAATGGTCATTCTTACTGAGAAATCAAGAGAAATGTCTAATTTCAGGAGGGGGGCTATTAATATCGTCCTCAACTGTATGTTCTTTTTCCTTGTATGACTTGTGCATATGAAGAGTTCAGATGCAAAACCCCCTAAGTGCCTTTTCAGAAAATAATCTTAATTCATTTTTATTTAATACAAAGCTATCAAAATTGCGTAGTTTTTTATTTTATTTATGTAATATAACTATTTATATGTATTATCAAGTATATGAATGTAAACCAAACCAACAACGGGGTTCTCTAAAAATATAGAAGTGCAGGTCTTCAGAAATGGAGTTAGGGGGTTTTGCATCTGAACTCTTCATATGAAGAAATAAAAGCTGACTTGACTTGACTTGAAAGCAGACTCTGTATTCTCTAGTCATTGCAGACAAGAAGCTTTTGGAAACTTACAGGACAGGATTTACAGGATTTTCTATGTGCAAGTCAGTTCAACTGAATTTTGCCTCAGATATGTAATTGTGTGTGGGGTAATTTCAAGTGAACTCTCTCATAAGACTTTGATGTAAATTACATGTTTCAAACTGCTCTATTTTAAGTCACCATGGTTTAATGTGTAGCTTTAGGCTGAACTTGATACTGTTGACGTGCTGGGGCCAAGGTACTTTAAAGAGATGAGGATCTAAGGCAAAGGGGAGTTCCTGCCTGAATAGTCAACTGTGCATTGAATGAAATACGTAGTAGGCCTATGTTGTATATTATAGATGGAAGGGTGTTATCATCATCTAATTCTTTAACAGTGTGTGTGTGTGTGTGTGTGTGCGTGCGTGCGTGCGTGCGTGCGTGCGTGCGTGCGTGCGTGTGCGTGTGCGTGTGTGTGTGTGTGTGTGTGTGTGTGTGTCAGAGAGAGAGAGAGAGAGAGAGAAAGGGGAGAGATTAAATGCGCTGGATTGGCATTAAAGTGTAGAGCAGACAATACATTTAATTGTAGCACTCTCCCAACTCTGGATAACATGGAATTACAGTATTTTGACTAATGATTAAAACAGATTATCGGGCACTTGTGCTACTATTTGCAAAATAACAAAGCAAGCTATAGCTCGTCTAGTGTCAGGCAAGGATACAGCCTCTTTTTTTGCCAAAACAGCTGACACTGAATAAATATGCATTGAATTCGGTATTGTGTGCTTAGTAAAATGTTCTTCCTCATAGTTTCTTTCAGTTTGATTCCTTTTTCATTTGTGAACCCCAAATCAGACCACCTGTTGTGCAACTCCCTTGGCCAGAAGTCGCCTCTGATTGTAATGAATTGACTCAGAGCCCTGTAACCAAGTGAGGTCCTGAGTGCTGGGACGAATGCTCCATCTCAGCATGTCTTTTGTACCACGGACCACAGCGGAAGGAACTGACGTGGCAGTTAGTTGGCTGGGGCATAGTTCTACACAACTTACATAACAAACTCCTCAATATCATAAAGCAACACTGCTGTTCAATCATAAACAGCACTGTTAAATGTACACCAAGGACGCATGCTTTAAAAAAATTGTTTATGGCTTACACATCTGCAGAAAAGGAAAAATACACATGCACAATATAGATCCATGGGAAGTCTTTCAACTGACATTGAAAGGGCCTACTGTAAACCTACACAATGGTTTGGATCAAGGCTTCGAGGGAAAGAGACATGAATGAAAATGACCTATTTTATGCTATGTGGCTGCCATGTAAAACCAGTAAAATACAGTCAGTAGCAGGGCTGGACTGGGACCACAAACCGGCCCTGGCTTTTCTGGCATAGATCTGCCCCTCACACCCACCCCCGTACTACAGCTATGATGGGTTATGGTGGGCTGCACCATCTAAATTGGGGGCTGGTCTCTAAGGGAAAATCTGAAACAAAACAAATCCCAAAAGCATGGCCCCCTGATGACTGTTGGCTCCCCGGGAAAATGCCCCGTATGCCAGATTACCCGTCCAGCCCTGGTCAGTAGCCTGAAGGCATTTTGTTTTCCTTTGCTGTGCATTGGACTGTAAGCATGAATAATGATGCCGTCATTTGTGCACCAACCACACACCACAAGCTCTGATCTGTTGCCATTCTATACCATGACATGATAAACTGGAGGCAAGAATTCCAAATGGAATGGCACGTGATGAGTGTCAATGGGGAGATAGGAAAGCACAATATTTAGCCTACTCTTGTACGTAACATAAAATGTTTTGTGCTAAACATGACCTGAATTTGGAGGCATAATTACAAACCCCAACTCTGATGAAGTTGGGACAAACTGAGAATAAACTCGAAATGCCATCGTTTTCAAAACATTCAAGCCACGCATTATGGGGAGTAGTGAAAAGACAACATATTAATAAAACAAGGAAAAATATTGTTTCCGGGGGCATACCTATACGCTCATTTCAGATTTGATAAATGCAACACGTTTCAAATAAGTTGGGACAGGACCAGTGAAATGCAATAAACATCAGATAAAGCTAAAACAACACAAGAAAGAAATTTGCTCTTATAAAGCTATGTGTACACCAAGCCAGACCTACGCTACCTGAGCGACGGAAGTCATTATTTGTCTATGGAGGGAAGGTGACCTGGGCGACCAGAGCGAATTTGTCAGGAGCGAAGCGAACGATTAAAGTCAATTAAGCTAATATTATGGTAATGAGCTATGACGCGGTTCAGCGAAAACCAATTGGAATGTTCACATCTCCGAAATTCCCAGGCTGTCAAGCCAGAGCCATTATGTGATTAGCTAAATCAAACATGTAAATGTTGCGTCCAGAGCGAATAAAGCAAATTCATGGCGAAACTTCTTCAATGACCTCAGCAACCTGGGTTGCGTAGGTCACGCTTGGTATACATGCTGCATGTATACCAAGCGCTAGGAAAGGAAGCGATAGGAAAATACTTTTTAACCCAGTAGGCCTAAGAAACGGCTGCCCCTGTTAGAAATTAGCTGTTACCAGAATGGCAATGACCAAGTCGTAATGTATTAAAGCAAGGCTCTGTGTACTGTCATAGTGGTGTAGTACTATGGTGGCTAAGTTTTTTTAGTGAGTTTTGCAGTGTTCCTCTGGTGGAACAGCATGCATTCAGTGGCAATGTGGCTGCATAATCTTTATAGTAGATTTAATGAGATATAAAACATCAAGTGTGCAGAGGAAGTGTTTTGTATGTATGCTGACATGGAGAACTGTGCCTTGGGAGAAATTTGTCCCTGGAACCTGTATATTATACCGTCATAATTCATGGTTGCAATAATTTAAAAGAGTGTGTTCGTGTGTGTGTGCGTGTGCGTGTGTGTGTGTGTGTGTGTGTGTGTGTGTGTGTGTGTGTGTGTGTGTGTGTGTGTGTGTGTGTGTGTGTGTGACTATGTGTACAACATAGGCCAAAGGCCTTTATGTTGTGCAGTGCAGCGTGTGGAGTGTGTGGCTCCTTCCCCCTGGCCTGTTCTATTCTTAGCCGCGGTTAGTTCCACGGGTGGGGAAGCAGGACTGCTCCGTCCCAACTCCCGCTGGGTGGGTCTGCAATAACACAAGCAGCATCCTGCCGGGACCCAGAGAGGGAAAAGCCTCCATGCACCCCACACCTCTCAAACAATCGTCTGATGTTCTGTTCATCTTCAGCCACCGCCAGTGACAACGTGACTGTTGGGGGGGGAGAGAGGTGACCTCTGAACTGCAGGTTGAATTCAGGGCAACATGTTAATTTTAGACGTATGCACAGGAAAGGGATGAGCGTGATGGCCTCCCATCCTGACCCCCTCCCAGACATCCTACGCTTTGAATGCAGCATCCCTCAGCTACATCAACACACCTCGGCACATCACGGGGCCCAGGTGCCTCTCGTTTCTACGTGAACTACTTGATGAAATGCATGCAGACCAAAATAAAGCGATGAGAGAGTGATGTGGTACAAAGCGCAGAGCTTGTGTGGTGTTGCCAAATCTCTTTCCTATATCAAGATGCTTTGCTGCATATGCCTCAATGTATTGGTCTGTATTACCTTTAATAATGTACAAATTCAGCAAAAAAACTCCAAAACCCAAAACATATTACAGTTTAGACATTTCAAACTTACTATAGGCTACCGTCAATATACCACTTCAAACTTCACATTTTCAGAAGGCTAATCAGTCATAGTCCAAATGACTGTATATCATGACACCCATGTTAAGTGTTTTTGGAATTGTGTCAAATATATGAGAAACGCATCAGTACAATGAGAAGGTATCTACACGTGTAAGGGCTTCCGCTCTGCCAAGACAGTTAAGACAAAAAACTTTTTTCAGTCCCAGTTTTAACAGGTTAAACCACTGAAGAAAAACAAATAATTTGCCTCAAACTATCTCTCCATCTGTTCCAAATTTGATCAACATTAACATGTATTACAACATGTACTACATGTACAGCCAACATGTATTACATTTGGCCAAGCAAAGTGGTCCACAAACAGGGCCTATCTACCTGTGCTGTGAGTGTGTGTATACAGTATGTTTATCCCAGATGCCCTGAGGTGAGGGCTGGTACTGCAGCAGTAGCTGCATGCGTCAGGTAGGGCTCAGATATCTGCCAGCTAGGGTGTTGTGTATCAAAACACAGGGGCTCTGCTCAACATGTGACTGACTGTACAGAGTGAAAGGTCAGTTCTGATCAGCTGTACCCACAGGCAGACCAGTGGGCGTGGTGAGAAATCTGCAGACTGATACTAGAGGCACTTCCATCAATGACTGCCCTTATACTCCAATTCAGTTTGACATTGTCAAGTACACATGTTTATCAAAATGTACTTCATACAGAACAGTATAGTGTGACGGAGAACATATCCCCAAACACCATAGGAAACCAGTAGGGAAGTGAAAACATACCTGTATGGATTTCAAATCAGCTAGTCGGGGACCTCACACCCTCTGCTGTGTTCAGTCCAGCTTGGGACTCGCTGGAGGGAGATTCTGAAAACACAGCCTACTACTGGAGTCCCAAATACAAAAGTCATACAAAATAGCCTACCTTTTCTCTTGCAGATTCGAGAGTTTTTAAAACACAATTGTTTTATCTGACTTTGTTTTGAAAATGTTATTTCTCATGCCTAAATGAGGAAATGAGACTGAGACATTCTGTTTCTGTCAACGCCGGCATGTTAGTATTTTAGTGCATGTCACATGCCTTTCTGCATGTCACGTTTTCTATGCTGTTCAGTTAAAACAAATTTGTTCTATAGCCACGTCATGTTTCACAGCGATACAAGTATTTTGCAATCAAAACTAGCTAGGGTTCGGTTCATTATAAACACTGTCAATGGGTGGGATCTGTTTTGTCTGGTATGTAGGGCTGTACTGTGCATATCACTTGCTGATCAAGTATTTTGCCACTGGATCTAGCAAGACGATAAAGTGGGGAAGGCATGGTGCCAGACAAAACATAGCAACACACTTCTCACGCATGCTTTTGACTGACGCCCTCTACAGCTATTTTCATCAGCTCTCATCAGCACCACCAGACAGGGCAACAACGGGGCAAAAGAAAAAGAGGAGAGGTTAAGAAGTGGGCTATGTAAGGGATAAGCAACTGTAAACGAAGGACTTGGCCTTGTATTAAACACCAAGGTAACTAGATAACTTCCAGTAAGTATAACAAAATATGCTACCAAATAAAGTGCATGCAAGCATGTAATCTCAGAACCCAAATATGGTTCCCTACACCTATACATGACAATTTACACAGACCTCTCAATATCTTTTCATAGTCACCCCTCAATATCTGCCAAATCCAGCAGTGCTTGGTGTTCAGAGAAGCCCAAATATTTATCTGACCGTGGAAAATGATGACTAATGTCAAGTATCGTCCAATCTATATTCGAGGCCAACTGGCCATTGCCAGCTGTCAATTGTGTTCACCAAACGGTTCAAACTCTCCCTGTCACACGCCATCTTCATCCACTGCCTGAAATAAGCAGTAGAAGTCCCTGTCCTTAAGTCCAATACCATCAGTCAAAACAATAACCTCCTATCAAAATGCCTAAAAACCATCCCTGCCTTTGTTTACTGCTATTTGCATCATTCTGTTTACATGCTCCCATTGCCTTGCTCCTTGTGGTTCACACACTGATACTCATATCTTGGCAGCTGTATGGTCTTAGTCACAAGGGTTCCAACTGAGGGTTCTTCGAAGGAACCATTACCTTTACAGTGTAGCTGGGCCATAACCTCTGTCCTTCAATCACAATACTCTAGTGAGTTTGTTTTCTGTTTCAGTCTCTATAGTGAGTGATTGAGGAGCGCTAAGCGTGGTGATGACATGAATGTGTGGGCCTAGAACACAAATGTCTTTGTCATGACCAGGGCCACTGACAGCTTTTGCTGGGCCCATGGCAAAGTCATCTGAAAGGGCCCCCTACCAAATACATACCATGTAATAGGGACCCAATTCTGCGCTCCCTGCCTCCCTGGGCCCAGGACAACATGCACCTTTGTCCCCTCGTGTCGGCAGGCCTGGTCATGACCTGCCTGGCTTCATGTCTGAAGAAAGGAGAGAACAAAGTGCTTAATCAGTGCTAAACAATCTAGGAAAGTCACCTGAAATTTAATCTGTGTGTGATCTGAAATAATCCAGTTTCCTATTATGTCTGGATTAAAATGTAACAAAGGTAGTTGTGAAATTTCCTGTCATTTATCAATCGAGTGAAGTCAGCTTTTATTGTCAGTTTCTACACATACACAGATCATACAAGGAAAATGAAATTACGCTTTCTCTCTATACCGCGTGTGTGTGTGTGTGTGTGTGCGTGTGTGCGTGTGCGCGCGTGCGTCCGTGCGTGCGTGCGTGTTTGAGTGGTCTTTTCCAAGAGCGGCAGCAGTATTGTGTGTGTGTGTGTTGGAAGTTGCAGGGCCCCAGACAGTTCTTGTGCAGGTGAAGGTGCAGTCACTACAAGCTGGCTGACGCCCTCTACAGCTAATTTCATCAGCTCTCATCAGCACCACCAGACAGGGCAACAATGGGGCAAAAGAGAAAGAGGAGAGGGTAAGAAGAGGGGGCCCATGGGATAAGCAAATGTACGATGATCTTCGTAAAACACTTGCATAAAATCACGTGTGAGTTGCTACTGCAACAAACTATGAAAATTATAATCTGAACTTTGTTGTTGAGGAAAAACAGGCTGGGGCTGGGGTGTTGTTGTAGACTAGTAGAAACTATTATCTTCCACACACTGCGCTCTTGTTGGTGCGTCTCTGGAGTAATCAAGTAGTTAGGAAATAGATCGCACTCAGTTTTTTCTTCTTTCTTATTCTTTTCTTTTTATTCAAACATTGCAGGGACAGACAGACGTTTCGGCTGCAAGAGCCTTCCTCAGTGTCACCAAAGTAGATACTATTATAAAACATTATATTCAACAAGAGTAATTCTTATCATTAATGCATAATTATTATACAATGTAATGCTTTCATCATCCATCAACTTTTCCTAACTACCTCTCCTTGAAAACCTCCTCTCCAGACGTTCCCCTTTCCAGACGTCCTCCTCTCCAGACGTCCCCCTCTCCAGACGTCCCTCTCTCCAGACGTCCCCCTCATCCTGCCCGCATGGTGTTTAAGGGGTGGGCCTTTAAGTCGACAAGGGTGACAAGAACAAGACATGGTCTCTCCCTTCCTTAAATTGTTAACTTGATTGTCATGATAGCATCAATACGAAAAGCAGATGCAGACACACTGTTATTAGTGAGCTAAAATATTGCACTGATGAGGGAGTTCACTGGTCAACAAAGTTTGTTGTCGCTGTGGTTTACAATGTATCTCTATCTGAAAAGAAAAAAGTATTTTTTTCATTGCTTGATTTCATTGACATTATGCGTAGGCACTTACAAAATGTTAAATCAGATGTGTTGCTAACATATCAATGTCTTGATTTAAAAATATGCCAAGAACAACATAGCAGCTTATTCACGAAGGCCTATATCTTAAATCTTCCCAAGAGTAGCCCTGCGATGGACACCTGAAGGTAGACAAGAGTTACATGACCAGAAAATAGTGTTGACAGATACATCTACAGAAAGACCTACATATATTGTGATGTAGAAGTAAGGTTTTGGTAAATTACCATAACACAGGCAGTGTACAGAGTATAGTGGTGAATTTCCGCACAATGTCACATTCTAGTACAAGTGAAGTGTATTGGACTATCCACACACACATACACACACATGCGCGCGCACACACACACACACGCACACACACGCGCGCACACACACACACACACACACACACACACACACACACACACACACACACACACACACACACACACACACACACACACACACACACACACACACACATCTCAGGCAGTCCGAAAGGATGATGTCCTTCTTAGTGTCCCTCTGTGTGTTGTTAAACAGTTGGATGACCCATGGGACAAAGGAACTCCTTAGCCTGTCTGTCCTGCAGGTTAGGGCGCAAAGTCTGTGGCTCATCAGACTCAGCTGGTTAATGAAGGTGGTGTGAAGGGGGTGTTGCTGATTGTCCATAATAGAGTACAGTCTGTCCAGGGCTCTGCTCTCAGCTGTTGAGGTGAGAGACTCCAGCTCCATGCCCACCACTGCCATCACGCCTTCCTCACCACTCTGTCAAGGCGTCCAGCGTCTCTCTTTCTAATGCTACCATCCCAGCACGCTACGGCATAGAAGAGCACGCTGGCCATGACAGACTGGTAGAACATAAGCAGAAGTCGGGTGCAGACATTGAAGGACCTCAGCCTCTTGAGGAAATAGAGCCTGCTTTGGCCCTTCCTGTAGAGCGCATCTGAATTTGTGGACCAGTCCAGTTTATTGTCCAGGTGTTCAGGAAGTCAACCACCATTTCCTTGGTTTTGGTGGTGTTCAGGTGTTTAGGTGTTCAGGATAGGATGTTTTTAAAATGCCAACATTTTTTCATTTTTTTATTCACAAATATAATGCCCTACCTTTTTGGTTGTATATCCTGTTGCATATGCCTTGGCATCTTAAATCAAACCTAACGCCATCAAGATCAAACTCTGAATGATAATCTGAGCTGAACAGCGACAGTATCTGAACTTTTGCCATAAATATAACAACTGACGACACTCAACCATGCTGAATATGCAGTGACTTGTAGATTTCATTTCTTGTGGAATTATCAGTTCTGATTAGCAGGGCTGTAGTCAAGTCCACCTTTGTAGAGTCCAAGACAAGTCCAAGACCAAAATATTCAAGTCCGAGACAAGTCCGAGTTCAAAGAGGTTCGAGTCCGAGACAAGACCGAGTCCAAAAAGATTCGAGTCCAAGTCGAGTCCGAGTCACATGTCGGTCAGTGTTAAACAATGAAAAGGATGAATATCAATAAAGTGGCCGCTTGAAGGTAACCCCATATGCCGTAGATGTGAAGGCTAACTTGTATGTTGTTGGATTTCAAGCTCCACTCTAGAATTTATGGTAGGCAATGTTCTAAATAAAATAAAGACAGACCCGGTCGAGTCCAAAAGCTTTATTTGGCAAGGCCAGTGTCCGAGTCCAAGACAAGTCTGAGTCCAATTGATAGCGAGTCCAAGACAAGTCCAAGTCCGTAAAAAATCGGACTTGAGTCCGGACTCGGACCGAGTCCGGACTCGATTACTACAGCCCTGCTGATTAGTTATGGGAACGTTTTTATAAGCAAGATACACCTGCAAGCAGACTACAAAAGTGTGTTATTTGAAGCTCCCCGTGGCAGGCATAACTTAAGGGTCAGAGGCAGAGCAGAGATTGTGTGGAACTTGAAATAGCGTATTGTGATAAACAGGTGCAGAGCATCTTGTCAGAATCTGAGAGGTTTACTGACTTTGCATCCATTCAGCCTGTAGCCAACTTTTTCTGTTTCCCATTTGCTGAAAATATTGTGACTTGCATTACATCCAAAGTAGTATCACTCTTCAACCTAGATGACTGTGCTGTTGACAATGAGATTCCCACATTAGAATGACAGATCACATCCCAAGCCACACAGATCTGATGTTTTTTTACGTACCCATACACTGGTCCACAAATTCAGATGCACTTTACAGGAAAGGCCAAAGCTGGCTCTATTTCCTCAGAAGGCTGAGGTCCTTTAATGTCTACAGCCAACTTCTGCTTATGTTCTACCAGTCTGTCATGGCCAACGTGCTCTTCTATGCTGTGACTTGCTGGGGTGGAAGCATCAGGAAGAGAGACGCGGGACACCTTGACAGACTGGTGAGGAAGGCAGGGTCAGTAGTGGGCATGGAGCTGGAGACTCTCACCAAAACAGCTGAGAGAAGAGCCCTGGACAGACTGGACTGTATTATGGATAATCAGCTACACCCCCTTCACACCACCTTCAGTGACCAGCTGTCTGTGTGTGTGTGTGTGTGTGTGTGTGTGTGTGTGTGTGTGTGTGTGTGTGTGTGTGTGTGTGTGTGTGTGTGTGTGTGTGTGTGTGTGTGTGTGTGTGTGTGTGTGTGTGTGTTTATTTATGTAGCTACTTGACACCTGAATTTCCCCCTGGGGATCAATAAAGTTTCTCTATTACTACTACTACTACTACTACTACTTTAGAGATGAGGAATGTCTATTTTGCTGTTCTGAGGCAAAGCGGAATTCAAACTATCTGTATACCAATTATCTCTACAATGTGCAAGGGGATATGAATGTACATGTGTGTAGATGACAGAAATGTATTAGCATTTGCAGGCAGAACTTTAGTCACGGTAACAGTTCAGTGAACACATAAATGTGTTGCAACTCACAGAATTATATTAGTGCTCTCTTATTTTCTTCCTATGTTAAGATGGCAACATGTACAGAAACAGAACAGAAAATTCATCAACTGTTAAGGAGGGATACAATCTCACACCCCTCATCAGGTTGCAACCCACCTATCTTCATGTCTGGGAAGTGCCTGCACCAGGGCTTGGCACAGATCTGTTGTCACGGGGCAACCCAAGCAGTGGGCAACGCAAGCAGTGGGCTGGTGTTCACACTCACAGATGGTGCAGGTGATTGGGTTGGGACCAGCAAGGCCGATATGGATCTTGTCAGAAGACGGAGTGACCCATGTTCTATGGAGGACCGTCCCTCCTCATATGTTCTGGATGCTCTCCTCTATGGCCTATGGCATCACCTTCATTCCCCTTTTGGGAGAAAAATAAATTCGACTGACTTTGACATTAGGTCTCTCTGTCTTCCCATTAACAACTTTCTCAGCCTGGACAGCACAGGATGCTCATTCTGACTATCATGTTGAGGCCAAGCTAACCCTAGTTTGTGAATCTTCAGTTTAGCAACGGTGAAATTCCCTTACCTGACATCAGCCATCTGGTATTCTTCGTTGGAAAGGGAACACCACGTACACGTATAGTGTGGTGAATGCAGCCAGATGACGCAAGTCATGTTAGAAATTCCTCAGCCCCAGGTGAAATTTCCTTGGAATGGGACCTGCTGACTCAAGCCCAATGTGGTTTGGCATCCACATCAAACGTTATAGAACCTGGTGGTATGGAAACTGAAAAGACAATATTTATATTTAGATCTCCAAGATTTTATCCCCTTTACGTAGGCTACAGCAGTGGTATGTTGTTAAAGTTTGTATTGTGCATGGTGTCATGTCATGACCCGTTTTGAGCTGTCCGTGTGATCTTGTTTTTTTCCTCCAGAAGTTACAGGAGCAATGTAAGCGGCCACCACTAATAAAGTGTATGTGGTAGTCATAAGGGTACAGCCTGCCATCTCTGCATTGTTTGTGCTAACCCAAGCTCTCGCCTGCTGCTGACACAGTTAATGACAAGTGTGAGATTTACAGAAATTGACCCAGATTTTTACAGCCCAGGATTTCAGCCCTCTTCAGACAGTGAACATTCAAATGATGCCTAACACTGCAGTCATGGTGGCATTATCCTGTGCTAATTGCATATAGTGGGGTCGTAGGCATGTGCATTTTTTCTCAGTCATTTCAAATTTGTGTTAAAGTTTGGTTTTCACTCCCAAGTTGAAGTTTAGGGTCTATAGAACAATTTGGGTTCGAGTGTCAAACACACAGATAACAAAATGGCCTGCGGGGGGCGCTCTAAAATATATAAACTGCTATAACTTTTTATTAGTTTAACCAAATTTAACATATGAGGTATGCATGGATTCAGCATTAAGAGGAGGATCTGGTGAGCTAAGTATTTGGTTACCAGATTAAAGACACACTAAGGTAAGCGTACCCATTAAGCCCATGTACCCTTTAAGCCCACTTTCAACTTTGAGGTCAATTTAAAGAAAGGGAAAAGGTGAATTTTGTTGTTCAACACCCTATCCAATTAAAGGGTTAAGTAACTGACAAAATGTTTTTTATTGCAAACAAATCACATTTTTTATCGTCGAGTTATTCCCGTCCAAGTGAATCCAGTCTCAGGACTACTGACAAGAAGTTGCCTCAAAACTTTGCTGTTTTGGGACATGTCAGAAATCATAGAATATCAGCTAGTTTAAGTCAAATGTTTTGAAAATACTTTCATATTTAGTAAACTAAGAGGTAAATGTAATGATTTTTATATACGTATATACATGCAGTGTTTTACTAAATTATAGCATTTCCCTTCAAATGGAAAGATGTGTTTTATGAGCGAGCACACGCCGATATTTTCTTGATACAACCACACACCATCTTTATCTTACTCTACCGTAAGACTTAAGGTGGTTAGGTATGAATTCTAAGCATATTCCAGTTTGTTTGGCATTGGTCTTTAAAGAAATGCATCATGAAATGTTTTGTGGAGTTGATTATTTCCATAAAATAGCTTTTTGTATAGGCGGGCTTAATGGGTACAAGGTGGGCTTAAATGGTACACACCATTGAAATGCATGCAAGTTTGCATGCATGCTTATGAAAAATGCCTTTGAGGGACATAAAAAGTGCTGTACAATCCCAAGTTGTTGGTTTAAAAGGCGTAATGTAATGAACTAACAATAATCAATAAGAAAAAATAAATTTCTCTGTTTGGATGAAGAATTTTATGAAGTATATGAAGTAAAAGATGCCGTAATATTTAATTAGGTTTTATGCACTATTTTTTTAGCAAATCTTACATTTTTGGTCTGAAACCATTTTTGCCATGTAGGCTCCACTGTTTAAACTCAATTCACACACCTCACCAGGTATTTTGATAGAGAAATAACTATATGAGCTTATTTGGAACACAAGTGGGCTTAAATGGTACCAATGGTACCATTTAAGCCCATTCAGACTTTTCACTTTTCTAGTAAAAAATCTTCATATTGTACTTTGAAATATCCATCAACTCAGTGACAAACATTGAGAAGAGAGGTAAATCTTACCATTTAACAAAATATTTCACAAAAAAATTATGTGAAGATGATTGAAAAATAAAGAAATTTAGATTTTGGTGGGCTTAATGGGTACGCTTACCTTATGTCATAAACACACTTTTAGCCCATGGACAGCAAAATTCAGGGTTTTTTTTAAGATAAAGGGTGGAAATGCCCTCCAAGTTGCAATGAAACATCATTTATTGTTACAAGTTATTGTAAATTAAGCCTGGTATATCATTCAACTTGATTTGTTCAGGATATCCCTGAAGCATAAAGATACCTAGGATACCTATACGCAAATGTGGCTGCATAAAGCCTATGTGATATTTAGGACCCAACTTGCAACTTTGAGTTCATGAACTTAGGATCACGAGTATCAACTTTTTTCAATGAAGCCATATTCTATTCACACATAAAATCACAAAAAAACGTTATATTAGGAAGAAAATAAATCAATAATAACAATAATAATAATAATAAGACTGCATTTCCGGAGAGACAATGCTATTGGTATGCTTGCGGATTATGCACACACACACACAGAAACACGAGGGAAAGAGATAGAGGTGTGTGTGTGTGAGTGTGTGTGTGTGTGTGTGTGTGTGTGTGTGTCTCTGTGCGAGAGAGAGAGAGAGAGATTTGTGTGTGTGTGTGCGTGTGTGGAGATGCTTCAGGTGCCTTTCAGCAATGGGTGGGTAGGTAGAGGTAAGGGTGGGATTCGAACCTGCAACCCTCTGACAGACCAACACCCTACCCAGTAGGCCACTGCCACTTACTGTATAGAGTGGCCACAGCAGCATATTAGGCCATGGTTGCCCAGGTGACAGCAGAGGTCTAAAGTTCTACATGGCTGCATGTGTGTGTGTGTGTATGACTGAAGATTCTAAAGGTGACAGTTTGGCAGTCAATAGCTGAGTAATATGTGCAGCCTTATTTTTACGCTGTCATATCTCCAAAAGTTTTGCAAGTTGTCAGATGATATTGACACACAAATGGCACAAACCTGCTCTTCATGTCAAAGCTGAGATCACTTTTCTTGGCCAAATGGTGCAGTCAAAAAATGGACATATTCAGGCCTATGCGCTGAGCTGTTCACACATTTTTTTGTAAGTGAATGGGGTCACATCATAGGGATTTTAAAACTGCTCTCTTTGAAACATTTTTAAGAGTTGGCTTATGATCTTCACACAGTTTGTATTCAGAGCCAATACCTCTCTGACAATGCCTTTACCTAGTTGATACAAAAACTCCAGGACAGGTCACCTCTCACTCTAACTGCCACAGTTTGTGACATTATCATCTTGACCATTCTACCATTCATTTCAATGAGGGGGAAAACAGAGAGAAAACTGAGGAAAAACAAGTCTGGTGAACGAATGAAAGGGGGTAGGCCAGTGATAAATGCTCCACCCTGAGACCTTTTCGAGCCATTCGTTTTGGAACTCGAACCGTGTCTCTATGTCGAACGCTGCAACGATTCAAAGCCGCCGTACTAATGAATGGCGATTCCCATATGCCGAGGTGAATGGAAAAATGTAGAATAATAATAAACTGTTGATGAACAATTAATATGCTGTCCCGCAAACATACTAAATAAACTGTTGGAGAACAATTAGTAGGCCTATGCTTGCTGGGGGCAAGCAGAGGCCTTTGGCAAGCATACTAAATAATACTATAGGACTATTTCATACATGGTAGACACAATCATCTGCTCTGGGAACTGTCCATTTGTTACCAGCGTAGTTGACAGGAATGAAAACCGTTCTTATTATCTGCATTTTCCAGAAATGCCTGTCAATCTGGTAACAAATGAACAGTTCCCAGATTTGGACTACACTACCAAAGCAATGCAGTTGCAGTGCACATACAATTTCTAAGACTGACCACTGACTGTTTTTGCATCTGTTCTCTGCCATAGTTATTGTAGAGTGGAGTATTGGAATAAATGTTTGCCCTATGGTCTTCTGTTTACTTTTTGAATGCAAGAAAAAATGATGTTCCCCATAGTATTTATCATCATCATCATCATTATTACTACTATTATTATTATTATTATTACTATTATTATTATTGTTGTTGATTTACTTTCTTCCAGATATAAAGTGTTTAAGTTGTGAAAAAAATGATGGCTTGATTGAAAAAAGCTGGTACTCATGATCCTAAATTCATAAACTCAACGTTGCAAGTTGGGTCCTAAATATCACATAGGCTTTATGAAGCTATATTTTTGTATATGTATCCTAAGTATCTGTGTGCTTCAGGGATATTCTGAACAAATCAAGTTAAGTGATAACCCAGGCTTTATTTACAATAACTTGTAACAATAAATTATGTTTCATTGCAACTTGGAGGGCATTTCCACCCTTTATCTTAAAAAAGCCCGGATTTAGCTGTCCATTGGCTAAAAGTATGTTTATTACATAGTGTGTCTTTAATCTGGTAACCAACTATTTAGCCCATCGGTTTCTGCTCTTCATGCTGAATCCATACATACCTCATATGTTAAATTTGGTTTAACTAATCAAAAGTTAGAGCAGTTTATATATTTTAGAGCGCCCCCCGCAGGCCATTTTGTTATCTGTGTGTTTGACACTCGAACTCAAATTGTTCTATAGACCCTAAACTTCAACTTGGAAGTGAAAACCAAACTTTAACATCAATTTGAAATGACTGAGCCTATTACGACTCCACTAATAGGCCTGACACCCACTACACACTCTCATTTCACTTGTCTTATTTGTGTTTTCACCTCTGTTTTTTGCAGGGGGCTGAAGGGCAGTGCAGTATCACGGTGCCCTATGAAGATGTGATCACAGCTCTGTAGAATCTGTGTAGTAATAGCAGAGCTGTCTATAATACCTTTTCTTGCTGCCTTTTGCTTCAACGGAGGATGAGAGGTTGGTTATGTCCCGTGCATGCTCTGTGTCTCTACCTGGATTGCACAAAGTGGTTTAGAAGTGGTGAGAGATCTGCATGTGTTACAGGGCAGTCTGGAGGTGTAAAGCCCTTTCTAAATACAATATATGTTTCTGCTGAGGCACTCGGCTGCAAAAGATGGATATGATCTGATGATCAAGTCCCTATTGAGTAATAATATCTTCCATATTAGATTAGTAGTTATGCAGCTATAGAAAAAATACCATTGTCCCATGTGTGTGCACATTTCTTAAAACAAGAAGCTATCAGTCTAAAAAAAAAACCACGGTGGACACGGTGCACAGGCCACGCTACTTAGTATGAGTTGTCTGCCACCTACAGGCCAGGACCATTATCATGCAGGATGGTACATATACACTGTACACAGAGAGGCAGAAATCTATGTACAGTATGTACATAATCTCAGAGACTGACTTAATATGTCATAGATTTGATAAACATCACTTCAGTTTAGTTGTAAGATACCTCTTAGCAAACGCCACATTAAAATTAAAGAGTGAATCTGATTACTAATAGCCTTACAAGGGCAAAATGGTTTCTCCCCTCAAAGCAAGAAAAATACAACAAATAAAATAAAATAAAATAAATAGGGCCTATAGAAATAAAAAAGACAAAATCATCTTCAGTCAATGCAGCTGAATATTAGACACTTTGCATTGTTTCTGAGAATATCTCATATCCTTGTATATCTCAATGTCCAAGCCCAATTAGCATCCATGTGTTTCTTTCTCATTTTCATTTTCAAAACTTTAATAATAATAAACAAAATATAGCCCATATCCTACTCTGTTAGTATTAGAACAATAAAAAGCTATTCATTAAAAGCAAGCTAACCCTTTCCAAAATCAAAATGGCTTAACAATAGACGGAATGACAAATTCTGCTTAATAACAGCAACTATTTGAACTCTGGTTATCGTAATTGAAATGGAATTGAAGTGCTTTGTAATAATATATATATATATACAAACCCCAACTTGATAGAAGTTGGGACGTTTGGTAAACTGTTAATAAAATCAAAATGCTATCATTTTCAAAACTTTCAATCCATTCATTAGATGGAGAATAGTAAAAAGACAACATATTTAGTGTTAAAACTGAGAAAAAATATTCTTGGGGGACATATGTACTCATTTCTAAGTTGCTAACTGCAACAGGTCTCAAACAAGTTGGGACGGGGATCAGTGAAATGTAATAAACATCCAAACAGGGGCGGTTCCAGACATTCATTCTTGGGGTGGCAAAGGGGTGGCGAAGTGTTTTTCAGGGGGGCATGCTCCTACACTAAGGGAAAATTATAAACGCTATATAATCGACACACACACTTATGTGATACAGTGAATCCCTTAAAGTTAAACCCTGCAACCTAAAGTTCTATGTCTGAAATTATATCAAGCATTAAGGCTATTGGTCACAATCAGGGCTCTTAATTGGGGTGGCAAATCATATTTCTGGGGGGGCAAATACCACCCCCTGCCACCCCTTAGAACCGCCCCTGCATCCAAATAAGCCTTGCACATCCTGTGCTACAGTGAATATGGACCATCCAACTTGTGTTAGTGCTAACTTCAAAACGTCAGCCTCCATGATGGCATGGGGGAGCATTACAGTGCTGAATGATATAAATGGGTTTTAAACAGCATGAAAAAACACTCATGCATTATATTTTGAAGCGGCATCTTCAATTACTGCCACATACTAAGGACAAATTGCATTCCCTACAATGTTTTAACAGTTTAACTCCATCTTAAGGACCAGCAGGTGATAAAATGACAGGTTTTTGGTCAAGACCTGTCACACTGTAACGACTACGGAAAGGAAAACATTGCAAAACATGACAAAGAGTTCACCCACTATTTAAGATGGTGAAATCATGTCCAAGATAGGAATTAACACTGTTTTTATATAACATCTTCTCATCGGTTAATGTATTTAACTGTTAAGTGTTGTCTTTTGTTTTGTTATGAGTCTTCCTCGACATTTGCTACCTTTTACTGTCCCCATCCCAACTCTTTTGAGACGTGTTGTTTTTACATATTCATGAATATCCCCCAAAACAATAATTTTGGTCAGTTTTGATGGCTGATATGTTTCTTTGTGCCGTTCTCCATCTAATGTAAGAATCAGACATTTTGAAAATGGCAGTATTTTGTTATTATTCACAATTTACCTTGTGTCCCAACTTCTATGGAGTTGGGGTTTGTATATATATATATTATATAGGCCTACACTGCAAAAAATAAGACAGACTCTTAGCTGTGATAACTTAAAATTAAGAAAATGATCAAAACCATAATCCTCCACCATACATGCGTGGATGTGTGTGCACAATGCGTGTGCTCAAACTAAAGAGGCATGCCAGTGCCCCACAAGCCATCATGACCACTTTCAACAATCATTGAGAGCATCATCACCAGCTGTATCACTGTATGGGGCACTGAGTACGACAGGAAAGCTGGGAAGCTGGGAGCATCATCAAGGCACCTCTCCCCTCCCTGCAAGACATCTACACCACCCACCTCACCCGCAAAGCCCTTACAATTTTGAGGGATGTGTGACCCACCCTGCACACAACCTTATCAGTCTCCTGCCCTCCGGAAAGAGGTACAGGAGCCTCCGGTCCAGAACCACCAGTCCATCAGGATGCTGAACTCATTCCACCCCCTCCCAACATGGGCTGCTCTAGCTACCAGGCAGACAGGGAGCTAGGACCCTGACCCCCCCCCCACACACACACACACACACATTCACACACTCACACACACACATCACACACACAGAGACACACACAGACGCACCCACGCGCAATACAAGCTGACTTGACTCATATGAAAATGACTGGAAATTTCACCACTACTTTTGTTTCATTTTAATCCAGACATAATAAGAAACTGGATTATTTCAGATCACACACAGATGAAATTTCAGGTGACTTTACTAGATTGTTTAGCACTGATTAAGCACTTTGTTCTCTCCTTTCTTCAGACATGTAGCCTGGCAGGTCATGACCGGGCCCGCTGGCACGGGGGGACAAAGGTGCATGTTGTCCTGGGCCCAGGGAGACAGGGAGCGCAGAATTGGGTCCCCATTACATGGTATGTATTTGGTAGGGGGCCATTTCAGATGACTTTGCCATGGGCCCAGCAAAAGCTGTCAGTGGCCCTGGTCATGACAAAGACGTTTGTGTTCTAGGCCCACACATTCATGTCATCACCACGCTGAACGCTCCTCAACCACTCACTATAGAGACTGAAACAGAAAAGAAACTCACTAGAGTATTGTGATTGGAGGACAGAGGTTATGGCCCAGCTACACTGTAAAGGTAATGGTTCCTTCGAAGAACCCTCAGTTGGAACCCTTGTGCCTAAGACCATACAGCTGCCAAGATAGGAGTATCAGTATGTGAACCACAAGGAGCAAGGGAATGGGAGCATGTGAACAGAATGATGCAAATAGCAGTAAACAAAGGCAGGGATGGTTTTTAGGCATTTTGATAGGAGGTTATTGTTTATTGTGTGTTGTGTATTGGACTTAAGGACAGGGACTACTACTGCTTATTTCAGGCAGTGGATGAAGATGGCGTGTGACAGGGAGAGTTTGAACCGTTTGGTGAACATAATTGGCAGCTGGCAATGGCCAGTTGGCCTCGAATATAGATTGGACGATACTTGACATTAGTCATCATTTTCCACGGTCAGATAAATATTTGGGCTTCTCTGAACACCAAGTACTGCTGGATTTGGCACATATTGAGGGCTGACTATGAAAAGATATTGAGAGGTCAGTGTGTCTGTGGAAATGTCCATGTGTAGGTATAGGGAGCCATATTTGGGTTCTGAGATTACATGATTGCATGCACTTTATTTGGTAGCATATTTGTCATACTGGAAGTAATCTACAGTACTTACCTTGATGTTTACTTTGATCTGCACCTGAAACATTTTCCTGATTACTTGCAATGCAACTTGGGCACACCCCTTTGACGCGCATGTGGCCCGAGTCTTTGTTAAATGGTGCTTCCAGTTTGTGCCAGTCAGGATGGCAGTAAGACAGAAAAGTTTTCAGACTCCAAGAAAGTAACAAAGAGATTTTGCTTCCTTTGCATAATGTGGAAAAGTTAACCAGCTTGCAAGGAATAAAACTCAATACCAACGACAATTCTTCTCTCCGTGAGTGCTTTAATGGACATGCATGTCGGGAACTATTGTTGCATCCTCAATTGGCGTTTGAAGAAAATACATGGTTAAGGTTAATTGAATACATGGTTAATATTTGTTGCTGTCCTGAACTCCTTCTAATTAATTTATTATGTAGCCTATTGATTTTTTTTTTCAAAATATACAACTCATTAGCATACTATTGGTCAGTCTCCATGAGTGTATGTAGCATAATAAATAATTATGTACTAAATGTTAATGGTGCAGCATTTATTTTGGTAATTTAAACAGTGAGTTTAAATAAATAATAAATAAATTGTATAATTTTAAAAAGTAGAGGTACAACGTTTCTGCCAGACAGCCGTGTATCATTATTAAGTTATGTTACTTTTGGACTTGAGCTAATGAAAGCATTACATTTATTGATCTAAAGTGCTTTCAGTTATTAATATATATACATATATATATATATATATATAAAGTATAACATTTGCATTCTTTTCTGATAGCCTAGTGCAGTTGACCTTGTGTAATGTCAGCTAAAGGCTATAGGCCTCTTTTACCACTAGGGGGAACTAGTGCTATGAGAAGACGACAATCCAAGGATCTGCTGGTCTCAAGGCACTTTGAAAACATTAGGCAAAAAACTGTTAAATGAAAAATGTTAAGCAAGGGTAGCTAGTCGGGTAATCAGCTGGGAAAGCACATATTTCTTTCATAACATTTTTAAGGACATGAGGAATTGACGTTACTAGGATGCACAGTGCATACTTGCCTGAATGACAGTGTCTTGCAACGTGGAGTTAATATTGTTTAGAAAAAATATTTTCAGCAATGGGATATCACAAGGATGATACAGGAGATATGTGATAACCTGTCGTTTCAGCTATTTATGAGGAAATAATATATTCACATTACATAGCCATCGTGCCATTGTGTAGCGGGGGGTGCCAAGTCCAATGTCGAACTCTACTTGGGCCTTTGGGACACCAAGCATGTGCTGACCACTATACACCAAAAAGCCAGGCTCACAGACGTTACAATCAGAGTGATGTACTTCCGAGCTACTGGTCTGGCGAAACTACTGCATTGATTGATGAAATTGATTGATTTTCATTGTGACACAGCACACAAAGGCACACAACAAAATTGCATTTATGCCTCACCCAGGCAAGGGGGCAGAGCCCAATGGCATTCCAAGGGAGGCGTGCGGCAGGAAGGCACCTCAGTCATGGAGGAGGATGGGGTAGAATTCTGGTTAATTAACCTGGCAGTTTGGGAATTGAACCGGCAACCTTTGGGCTACAAGTCTGACGCCCTAACCGCTTACCCATGACTTCTCAGAAGGCGAGCCCATTAAATGCCTCTGTTTGCTACTAGTCGCAGTCTTAAAGGTGTTTACATGTCTTGAGAAATCAGTTTATTAGCCAAAAACCTACCTGTGTGAATCTGATTCCTCATAATCTGATAACTGCAATAAAACAATTATTATAAACTGTTTATTCAGTTTATATGAAAACTTGAATAAACTGGTTACTCTTAAAATCTGATTATAAACGGTTTATTGATGTGCATATAAACTGTCTCACTAACACCAGACATTCTAATCCCCAATCTGGCCAACCTGGGGCCCCCACCCTCTTCCTGCTCCTGCATGAAGGACTTTCTGATCAACTGACCCACCTGAGTGCCCACCTCTCATGCGCCCACAGGCTCAGCACTGGCCCTCCCCAAGGTTGTGTGCTGAACTCACTACACTACTCATTCTACATGCATGACTCACCCACCCTGAGAACGTCATTGTGAAATTTTCAGATGACGATGGTGGGGATGATCACAGGGGGGAATGAGGCTGCCTGGAGAGTAGTGTATCCAGCGAGTAGTGTATTCTTTCTTAGTATTCTTTCTCTAATCTTCACGTTCCAGTAGGAATATATCAGGGGTGGGGAACTTGAGGGCCATTTACGGCCATTGAGGCCGTGTTATCCGGCCCCCGATATAATTTTGATGTTTCACATGAAATATGATATGCTTTGTAAAGACATCTTATAAGTTACATTTGCAAAACAATTAAGTTATATTTTCAGGGGACCTAGTGCAGGTGGGGTCTGTTATAAATGTGTCTACCTTCAATATAGGCCTAAAGTGCAGAGGGAAATCCTGGTTTGTGTTCATAGTACGGTCCTTTGAGGACTTTAAACATTTTGAAGTGGCCCCTCGAATGAAGTCCAAAGGTTGCCCGTTCGACTCCCCAGGTTGGTGGGAGGAGTAATTAACCCCTTAGCGCAGAGCATATGTTATAACCTTACTGTCACAAAAAATTGCTATGGCTATGTCTTAATCTGTACGTTTTGGCAAAGGACGCGCTCAACTTCTTGGAAAAAACTAAAGTCTTTGGGTGCGCGATAAAATGTATCAACTTAAGGAAGAAAAATCCGCACTCACAAACTGCGTCTCATTATTTATTTATATTACCACCATGTCCAAAAAGCAAACACATTTCGGTTATCAAGCCTTCCATGTCTTCCCTCTATGTCTTAATCTGTTACTTAAGGCTCTCTGTAATGCCATAGCAATGTTGTTATGAAGTAGTTAAGTATTTTCAGCAAATAGTGAATTGGCCCGCCGGCGACCCTGTGTGCACTAAGAGGCTCCCCAGTGCTCTGCCCCGTCATCCTCCATGACTGAGGTACCCTGAGCATGGCAACGTCCTGTCAGACTGCTCCCTTTCTGGCGCCATTGGGGGCTGCCCACTTGCACGGGTGAGGCATAAATGCAATTTCGCTGTGTGCTCTTGTGTGCTGTGGAGTGCTGTGTCACAATGACATTTGGGTTTCCCAGTTGGCCTTTCACTTTTGTTTTCTCTTTCAGTATGATCATATTGATGACATAATACTGATGACATAATAGTGTCAAAACAGTGTCATGAGCGAGTCATAAACATGGTGTCAGTGTAAATGTTTATGGTCATGAAAAGTTGACATTGTTAGGGCCGTCTTTGCCACAACCGAATGTCACTTAATGATAGTAATAAAATGTTTCTGACATTTACATAATGTTTACGACACAAAGCATTATGACATTGTTATGACATTGTTATGACATGCGTATGACACCTGCGTCAAGTAAAGTGTTACCCATTTCTGAAAGTCTGCAATGTTCTGTGTTCATAGTGCACTTAGGGAAGCACAACAGGCCTACTAGTATAAATCATGTCAATAGATTGTCATTAGACTTGTAGCCTACGTGGTCCTGCTCACACACACACTTTCATGCTCAACATGTCATGTCAGTGCCAGTCTATACCCAATTGCAATGGTCAATAAGGGCTTTGTGCTTTCTACTATCCTTTTCTCCTGCTCGACCCCCTGGCAGTCCATTCACCAGGGGCCACAAGATACGCCCACTTGGCCTTCTCACAATGCATCCCTGTCATGGACATCTTATTGGCATGCAGTAGCACTCATTTTTACAAATCTCGGCTGCGCCACCTCCAACGTTTACGCATAATAAACACTCGTCGGTGGTCGCAAATTTCTGTGTGCATACAAATGTATTTGTTAGCTGAAATAGCATAAACCATGGGAGCTTAGACCTCTTTAATGTCAGTGCCCACTGGATTCAAATTCATTTCAGAGGTGCAAATTCATTTCAGAGGTGCCTGCATGAAATTTGACCATGATGCATCCTGTTACCGATGCGCGTAATCTTCACCCCTGAAATAATTACCATCTGCCTACAACATTGGATAACTGCATCAAGCACATTTTGGGCTTTCCCTCACTCCTGTAGCAACGCAATTACGCGGTTACGCATCCCCCTCCCTCTTGTCGCCGCCCGTTTGCATCCCTGCGTACACACTGTTCTTGCCTGTGTGTGTGTGGGACCGACTGGGAGGAGGGATCCTGTCGTGTGCTACGTGCCGAATTGTTCTCCAAAATCGTGTAGAAAGAAATCGAGCTGCCAATTCGCGATTTACCAGACAACCACGGACATAGGCCTAGAGCTACTGCGTTAACGTGTACTGTAGAAGACCAAC
The DNA here is from genome assembly GCF_034702125.1 of Engraulis encrasicolus. Classification (NCBI taxonomy): domain Eukaryota; kingdom Metazoa; phylum Chordata; class Actinopteri; order Clupeiformes; family Engraulidae; genus Engraulis; species Engraulis encrasicolus. The sequence goes on from NC_085872.1 coordinate 3,536,646, forward strand.
CTAGGCTATTAAATGAAATGTTCAGTGTATTTGTTTCGTTCGTTTAAGTCAACACTACCAATCAATGATTGTAGACACAACGTTAAGTGGCGAGATTATTTTTCATAGGTAACGCAAGCAAGTATCTTTTGCTAACGGGGTTCGCTGAGAACCCACATCATTTCGGACAAGTTAGATAGGCTACCTTGTCTCCTCATCCACTGGTACAGCGCTTATCTCTATCGATTCCCGTGTTTATCGGTAGGAAAACGGGAGCCAAGAGATAGACTGGTAAGTGCCTTCACTTCAGAGCGCATGTTCATTACGAATTTAACTAATCGAGTGTGGTTAATGTGCATTATGTAATGTGTTCCGAGTCACCGCTTCTCTGTGTACAGTTGTTGACTACGAATTGCTGGATGGTTTTGTTCAGCCAGCCATCTCAAAATTAAAAAGCAGATTCTGAACCATAGCCTACTCCACGCTTTTGGAACGGGAACCAATCCTGCCTAGCTAGTGCGCTAACGATGGGAGCTAATGTTGCAGTATTGCTCATTATCCAGTCCTACCCAACTGGTTAGAAACCGATGTTGCTCCCCAAATATATTGTGGTTACGTCTGTCTGGATGTTTGAACCATGCGTAACCTGTGAAACCAGATGTTGCTAAAATCCTGTGTGTGTTACTTATTGCATTTATTGTGTCGTAATTGTGTGTGGTTGGAGTTCATCACCAACTTCATCCTAATGGCAAATTGACTTGTGCCACTTAACACTATCCCTCGCGCTATTATGATGCTGATGTAAACCTACCCATTAACATTATTGTTTGAAGATGGCTGGCCATCGAACTTACCTGTGTTTTGTTGGGCGAAAACCAGTTTCTCTACCAAGCTGCTGCTCTTTACAGTGCTTGCCAGTTTTCGGGTGCAACCCTCATAGCTGTCATATTCTCGCGCAACCCATCATTGATAGGCTACCTTCCACGTGCATAGTAACACAATAAACAATGTATCGCAATTGTTAATAATGTTTCATTGCATCGCCATTAAGTGGGGTTTTGTTACTTTTTCCGCTACATTGTTCATCTGACTGGGGTCTGCTGCCCACTTCGCAACGCCTTTCGTAAATGTTGTCTTGATTAGGATTAGGCCTATAGGCCTAGTCTATGTGAGGGCAGACACCATCATGCCCCCATAAGCCTAAAGCAGCCACGTGCAGTTGTGAAGTTTCCTTTCCTTCTGGATGTCCAATAAGAAGTAATCAGTGACTTGTTATTGTGCACAATGTTCAGAGATGTCAGTTTTCTTTGTACCTTGTGGCTCATTGGCAGCAGTGAAAAAAGCAGCCCCCTACGGAGAAGGGGTCAACTGTATTTCCTGAGGCGCAGGACAAATTATGAAAATTGAAGTTCTCTGACAAAAGGAATTTAGCCATGGGGTGTTGACCAAAAGTCCAGCACTCTCATGCACAGCACATGTAGAAAGACCGGACATTGCTCTTTTGCAATAGTGTTTAAATAATGATTATAAAATGTGGATATGGATGTTTATGATCTTCATATGGAGTTTGTGGCCGTTGGTCAAGTCTATTGTTAGAGAGAATGTATTAAAGGGTTCCAATGATCTCAAGATGCTTTATAGAAGTCGCAGACTTGACACTTATATGGCATAATATGCTAATTGTATATGTTTAATTTCTTAAACGTAGGCCTTTTAGGTGGTTAACTGATATGGACCACCATGTTAACGCATGGAAATCATTGATCAGTAATTTACATCGTGCCCTAGCATCAGGAACGCTAAAGTCTCAAGAGCTTGAACTTCTGCCAGAAGTAGCCATGAGTAACCTCTATGGAATGTGAATATTATGTATTTATGTGCATTGGAGCCAGTGGTCTGGTAGGGTTGAAATCATTCCTCTTTGTTAACATAGCAGAAGGAGTGTTTCATGAATGATGCTTGGGTGGCTTCATTTTGACCAAGTTTACCAATTAACTACAGATACCTAAGTAATTACAATGTTATTATTGGTTGTTTTTAAATCAGATCCCTGTGCGCACATTGCTTACCCTGTTTGAAGTAGTATGTTCTGGTTTTGTTATTTGTGCATTACAGTCAGAATTATTTTGTAAAACAGTTCAAATACTGGCCATATCTCTACCAAGATATTTATTGGTATGATGATTTTGAATTGTTAGTGTTGAATTAGTGATCAGTCCATGCAGGTTAAGGAGTCTTCTTTGTCCAATAAGAAGGGGCAACTCATGTCATGTTTTTATGTGCCTCAGAGGCTGACATTATTTATGTTTTTATAGGCTGAGGACACCTTTTCCCAAAAGGGCTTAGGCATTTAGCAGGTGTTTTTTTGCAGGTGCCTTAGGTTAAAATAGGTTGAAGGAACTTTGTAGCAGTGACAAGTAGCCCACTAATTGTGGTGTATACAGGTACTTGTACCAGACCCGCTAACTTTGGACTACTTTTTTGTTAAGATCAAAATGTGTGCCCATCCATCTAGTCCATGCCATGCCATCATGTGAGATGGCCTTTGTAAATAAATTTGCTTCAGCACCCACTCTAGACCTCAAGTCAAGGGATGAGATGACAAAGCTAAGATATGTTTGCTCACTTGCTCAACTTAAGTTTAAAGAGAAGAAATACCACATATCACAGGTTGCACATTTCTAAGTTTACATTTATTTACATTCTATGTCATTTCCATCGCGGATGCACTGGCCATTTACATTAAAATACTGGAAAACAACTTCATAGGTGGAAGGATTCAAGGACGCCAGAGCCCACGTATGCATTTGAATACGAGCCAGATTTAGCAATGAGAAACGAGGATCCGCAGTGCTGAGCTCTAGCTACTCGTCCTGGTTAGGCAGGATTCGTTGGGCTGGTATCATTAGTCGTGTGACTTGAGTGCTGGAAAGTTAAACAAACAGGTGTGCTTCACTTCAGCTAATACATACTAGCGAATCAGCCGATCCACATTTCTTTGTAAACAGAGTAGATTTTTATTGAGAGGACAGAAAATTTGCAAACGTAAATAGTTTTCAAGATGCGGACATGACGAAATGGTGAATTGAATGAATGTAAACGGAGCCTCAGGTTCCTCAGGTGGACGGAGCCTCAGATGGACCTATTACTCGCTAAGTGTGATAGCATACATTTGCCATACAATTTCATTATGGTCTATGATATAAAGCAAGGCCATGCAAGACCTTTTACAAAAGTAGTAGGCTAATAGCTTCTTTAAGAACTTGAATCATGAAAAGGGTTAAGAGTTTGGTGGATAATATAGTCCTTAGTGGGAAGGAGGGGGCGAGTGAGGGCCAGGAATGACAGCTGTGTGTGTCAGTCCAGTGCTTGTTTGTGCCAGCTTGTGTTACTTTCTGTGAGACCACTATGAGGCAGGGAAGGGGAGGACAGGACAGGGCAGGGGCGGGAAGGGGAGGGGAGGGGTGAGGAGAAATAGGGCAAGGAGGGACACAGAGGCAGCCAAAGGTCACTCCATAAAATGTTTTTGAGCTATTTGTTTTGCAACTCTCAAGATGACCATGTTTTTTTTGTTTGTTCTGTCCATCTAAAGTAGTGTTTCTCAACAGGGGCAGTACAGCCCTCCCAGGGGGCGTTGGGGAACACTAGGGGGGCGTTGAGAAGGATATCATTGAGAGGGGGAGGTGCTTATTTGTCATTGGGGGGGCATTGGTCCATTTCATTTTTTTTAATAGTAAATGAGGGCGTTGGAGGCTTAGGATGAGGTCCAGGGGGCGTTGGTTCAAAAAAGGTTGAGAACCACTTATCTAAAGTAACTGCTTCCGTTTGCAACTTTGACCTGACTCATTTTGAATAGACACATTCACAAAGATCCTCCACTTCCCCTTTGCCAGATCAACCACAGAATATAAAGTGGATTAATTAGCCACCGCAGCAACACCATTGCCTTGGATAAGGAGTTGGATTAATCCTAGCTTAATCCTGTGCCCTTGCTTAGTGGCAAAGCAACCCTTTATGCTCCTGACTGGACAGTTTCTTGTCTCCATCACCAATGATTGTGAAAGCCATGGGCAGTCATGGGTAAGCGGTTAGGGCGTCAGACTTGTAGCCCAAGGGTTGCTGGTTCGACTCCTGACCTGCCAGGTTGGTGGGGGAGTTGTGACTGTAATTGGGAGATTAAAGGGGGGCAGTACACTCACTCGACTCAACCATTTATCACAACAATCAGCAGAGCTGCTTCACACATTTGCATTTGAAACCAGAATGGCCATCATCCCAGCCCTCCAGTAGGAGTGTGTTGAAGTGCCATGAGATGTAGTGAACTGGCTTCCAGGTGCCAATAGGGGTGTACTGTAAATAATAATCGAAATGTGTCGATGCATCGAGCCTATGACCGACGATTTGATCGAATCGCATCGTATCGTAGGGCTGGGCGATATGAAAAAAACCTATATCACGATATGGATTACTTTATATCACGATAACGATATATATCACTATATAGCACAATTACATAGGTTTTCAGTTATTCTCTTTATTTGCTCTTTATTTTTTCATGTCGCAAAACTGGCTTCAATTCAAATTGAATTGTATTGTATCGTGGGGAATTCTTAAGTATCGAAAATAATCAAATTTCTCATTTAAGAAATAGATACCATATCGTATCATCATGGAGGCTGTGATTTACACCCCTAGGTGCCATGGTCAACATGGTGTGCATAGTCAAATGGGATTGTCATGATGGATATTTCAATAGAGAAACCCTTCGGCAAGGAGTTCTGGGCAGACTTCCAAAAATGTTGTAGTATGGCGTTTGGCAGGTAGGCTCTCAAATGGCTAATGGGTTGTGTGGATTGATGGAGAGTTGACTTCCCAGAGTAGTTTGCCCATCATGTCCAAGCCAGTTGGTATCAAAGTTTGACCCACTTATTGTTACTTCTTGCAAAGCAAATAAAAGAATGGCATATTAGTTTGTATTCGTGGGTGGAAGAGACGAGGAAGATTGTTATTTCTTGAGTCTTGTTTTTTTGTAAGACATACTTGGAGCATTGCATTGAGGTTCTGCACCTCACTACTAAACTGGTTAATTAAATGTGATGATTTTGATGACCTATTGCTGTCAGTTAAGCTTACATACAGTATGTTGAAGTTGTGATTGAAATCATTCATGGGCCCTGGTCATAGCTGGACATCAAATGCCTACATCTTGTCATATAAGCAAATAGGTGTGTGTTTGTGTGTGTGTGTGTGTGTGTGTGTGTGTGTGTGTGTGTGTGTGTGTGTGTGTGTGTGTGTGTGTGTGTGTGTGTGTGTGTGTGTGTGTGCGTGCGTGTGTGTGTAATATGCAGTGTCCACATTTCACACCAGCCCCTGGTCTGAGCTCCGAGGCTGGAGGCCTCCGCGATGGTGTTGTACTCTACTCTGGCATATTAAGTTTCAAATGTGCAAAGCGCATGGGTGCCTGTGGCTGCCAGTGGAACTTTCCACTCCAGAATCAGACAGCAGCTTTTGTTCTGGAGCAGAGGGGCTCGCCTCTGGCGTCTGGAAATGGGCTGCAGCTTCAGCTGGTGTTGCGAAAGATTACAACCAGTCAGCTTTTTTGAAACAAAGTAAAATATGTCTAAAATATTTACAAGTCAATCTGTGTGAATGCGTGCACCCATTGGGGATGAGCTGGGGATATACGCTAGAAGTTAGCATTGACTCAACTACTTGAACCACTGGTCAGTAGAAATTCTGAGTTGTGTGTGATTATATAAAAATTGTTCCTGGTAATGGTGTGTTAAACTGGCATTAACCGTACCAGTAGCACTATGACTCACAGCCTTTTGGAAATTTTAGTTTTAGTTTTAGTTTGAAGTTTAGAGAGCTCCACGAGTTCATCTTGGCTTGAAGGTGACAGTTTACTTCAAGGGAAACGGATGTTTGCTGTGGCTATTTATTGATCAGGTCAGAAGGCCATCAGTCGTGTAGTTCCCATGTTCAGGTAAGGTAGAGAGAGGCATATAGCTCTATGTTTTTGTCTGGAATGGCTGTTCACTCTTTATCAGCCTGTGTGGGTGAGTAATCAATAGAGAAGAACACACATAGGTTGACTCAGCAGACAATCATTGATCTGCAGTGTGGTTTGACATGTGGCAGTTACCGCTTCTCTTTCGGTTGCTCCAACAGCAGGGCAGGGGAGGTTCCAACGAAGCCCCCAGTGGGTGGAAGTTTACTGGAATGATCGGCAAAGAGCTCCACTTTCACTTTGGCTCTGTCTACTGGGATAGCTATGCAGATAAACTCACAAGTTCAGCGATAGTCAGTTCTCATGTGAATCTCTCTCTCTCTGTCTCTCTCTCTCTCTCTCTCTTTCTCTGTCTCTGTCTATCTCTCTCTCTCTCTCTCTCTCTCTCTCTCTCTCTCTCTCTCTCTCTCTCTCTCTCACACACACACACACCACACACACACACACACACACACACACACACACACACACACACACACACACACACACACACACACACACACACACACACAGTTACTCTGTTTCTATCTCTGTTTCTCTGTGTATCTGTCCCTGCATGTCAGAGTGTTCAGAACTCAGACAGAAGGTTTAATTCTGTTCATGCAATCCAGCTTTGCTTGTGACTCTGGCAGACAAAATGCTGTGATTACAGTGTAACTGCCCATAGCTGAGATTGGGTGCCACTAACCCAGGACTCCAGGCAACAGGCAGTGATTACTAAACAAACAACCTACATGCACATCTAAGCACATGGTGTGCTCCAGTGTAAAAATCATTGTGTTTAGTTCAAGGACTTACTGAGACCCTTCAACATTTCCTGTGGATTTGGTTTATGTATGTTTGGGGAAAACAGTTGAAGTTGTCTGCTATCATTTGTACACTATTCCTAGAAAAGAATTGCCACCATGTTCCCAAGCCCACATAGAATATGTCATGCCCTTTGAGTTTTTCCTACAAACACGGGCAGCCAAAGAGATTGTGTTGCAGGTCTTACTTGGTTGCTGTAGCTGGGTAAGTTAGATTGAAGTAGAGTAGAAAGTTCTGATGTCATTATGATTTTCCCTTAACACTCACAGTTTGAGGACAGTGAGAATGAACCCTGTTCATGAAGACATCAGCGTATTTCACATACCAGACCTTTTGCCACACAACTGACCCTTTTGTCAACAACAGCTAGTTCAAAACAGCTGCCACCCACAGCAACCACATTGACATTGAGGAGTACACAGACACTGTGACCTCCTACATCACAAAATGCATTGATGATGTTACAGAAATAAAACGCATCACCACCAGAGCCAACCAGAAGCCATGGTTCACAGGAGACGTTCACAGACTGCTGAGGGCCAGAGACAAAGCCTTCAGAGCAGGAGACGTAGCTGGCCTAAAAGCAGCAAGAGCAAACCTGTCCCAGGGCATCAGGAAAGCAAAAAAGGAATACTCGGACAAAATAACAACACACTTCAAAGACAGCAGAGATGCACAGAGCCTGTGGCAGGGCATACAGGCCATCACGGACTATAAGCCCGCACCACGAAGCTGTGACAACAACACCTCTCTGCTAAACGACCTGAACAGTTTCTTTGCCCGTTTTGAAGCACAAAATGACACTCATCCACAGAAAACTCCCCCTTCCCCCCATGATCAACCCCTGTACCTGTCCTCTGCCAGTGTGAAGAGGACACTGGCCACCATCAACCCACGCAAAGCAGCTGGCCCAGACAACATACCTGGCCGAGTGTTGAAGGATTGTGCAGAAGAGCTGAAGGATGTCTTCACAGACATCTTTAACATCTCTCTGGAGCAAGCAGTCATCCCATCACTTTTCAAAGCTGCTACCATCATACCGTGCCGAAGAAATCATCACCATCATGCTTCAATGACTACCGTCCTGTAGCACTGACGCCCATAATCATGAAGTGCTTCGAACGGCTAGTCCTGTCACACATCAAAGCCACCCTACCCCCCACCCTGGACCCCTACCAGTTCGCATACCGAGCCAAGCGATCCACGGAGGATGCAATCTGCTCTGCCCTCCATCCAGCCCTCACCCACTTGGACAATAAAGACTCATATGTGAGAATGCTGTTCATTGACTTCAGCTCAGCATTCAATACCATCATACCCAACAGCTGATATGAACTGGACAAACTGGACCTCAGCAGTTCCCTCTGCAACTGGCTGCTGGACTTCCTGATGCAGAGACCACAAGCAGTACGGGTAGGGAATAACACCTCAAGCACCCTGACCCTGAGCACGGGGGGCTCCGCAAGGTTGTGTTCTCAGCCCCCTGCTGTTCACGCTGCTGACACACGACTGCACAACGACCCACAGCACTAACCATCTAGTGAAGTTTTTGCGGATGATACAACACTGGTGGGCCTCATCACTAAGGGCGATGAGACCCACTACAGAGAAGAAGTAGACCTGCTGGCCAGATGGTGCAAAGACAACAACCTCCTGCTGAATGTCAACAAGACCAAGGAGATTGTTGTCAACTTTCAGAGGGTCCAAAAACAACTGCCACCACTGACCATCGACGGTGATGCTGTGGAGAGAGTGAGCAGCACCAAGTTCCTTGGAGTGCACATCAGCGACGACCTCTCTTGGACCACCAACACTACATCACTGGCGAAGAAGGCCCATCAGCGTCTCTACTTCTTGCGCGCAAACTAAAGAAGGCAAGTGCTGCACCCTCCATCATGACAACATTCTACAGAGGAACCATAGAGAGCGTCGTGTCCAGCTGCATCACAGTGTGGGGAGGAAGCTGCACGGAGAAAAACAGGAAGACACCAGCGTGTTGTGAACACAGCGAAGAAGATCATTGGAGTACCACTCCCCTCCCTGCAGGACATTTACACCGCACGCCTCACCCGAAAAGCACTGATGATCATCAAAGACACAAGCCACCCTGCACACAAACTGTTCAGCCTCCTGCCCTCTGGAAAGAGGTACAGGCGCCTCCGTTCCCGTACCACCAGGCTTGCAAGCAGCACGATGCATCAAGCAATCAAGATACTGAACACTCAACCCACTCTCCCTTCACTGTCAGCCTCTAGCCAGCCAGGCCACTGACAACGCTCCCCCCCCTCATCCCCACCACCATATCTGCGACTGAACATTCCACCTGCACTACTACATCTGTGACTGAACTTTCAACCTGCACTAACTCAAAACATACACATGCACACACACACACACACACACACACACACACACACACACACACACACACACACACACACACACACACACACACACACACACACACACACACAAGCACACTGCACTTTCTGCACTAAACCCAAAACATACACACACTGACACACAACTCATAGTCACACACATACACACACCACCACACACACATACACAGGTACACACACACAGACGCACACCGCACTTTCTACCTGCACTAAACACACACACACACACACACACACACACACACACACACACACACACACACACACACACACACACACACACACACACACACACACACACACACACGCACGCACACACGCACACAAAACACATACAAACACACACACACACATACTGCTGCTGGTGTATTTAATAAAAACCTTTTTTTAATTATTTATTTCTTCAAATGCTACTATTACTATGTCAGAACGCTATAAAGGACTTTTAGAAAAAAGAACAACAAAATACCTCCTCTTAATGTATGTTCTCTACAAGTCTTCTGTTGTCCAGTCTTGCACTTTAAATGTCTGTATGAGCAATGTCTACGTCCATACTGTCTATGTCCATGTATGAGTACTGTCTATGTCTATACTGTCTATGTCCTTACCTAGATTAGTCTATGTCTGCATGGGAGAGCAAGAAACGCAATTTCAAATTCTTTGTATGACCAGTGCATGTAAAGAAATTGACAATAAACTTGACTTGACTTGACTTGAATTACAGATTTCAGTCAGAGAATAACTTGAAGACCAGCAATACATTTCACTCATATCTCCACACTACGGTCCCCTGTCTCCTATTTACCCTCAGCTAGTCCCAAATGTTAGTAGCACAGGAAAGGTGCTTTTCCATGTGAGCGATTAAAATGTGCATGGATGATCATCACAATTGACCTGGATTTTATCACAGTCACATTAATCACCCATTCTGTTTCACAAGTAGGTCTTTAACCCTTGACTGAAGCGTCGACTGCATGACAACCTAGAGGCGAATAACCTGATGTTTTAGGTAGCTAATAACTCTCTTGGCCATCAAATTCAAAGGAGAGATTTGGTGACATGTATTTTCTCCTAGGGCACAGTTGTGTGTGAATGGCCTGTGAGGTGAGAAACAAACGGTTGGCTGCTGGGCAGTGGTGAAGAGGCCCTTGTGTGATCGCCTCTCAGTGTGTGTGCATTGATTCTGCTTCACCTCATTCTGAATTACCTGTGGTTGATCCGCTGCTCTCTAGTGCTGTGACTTTCTTCTCATTCATCATGTTCTGATTTGGGTGCGGTACACACTTAACATGCTGAGTGTCACTGTACAAGCAATTATTAAAATGTAGCGTGAGAATAGTTTGGTTTAACCAAATATGCATACACTCAGTGTTCTTCAATACGGAGGGAAGAAGAAAGAATAGACACCAAATCCTTCATCAGGAAAATAAACATCAGTATCGGTTCTAGTACGCTTGAGCAATTTAATTTCCATTCCGTAAGATCTTTCTGGTGCACATTCATACATTTGGGTGTTTCCTGTTCTTGGCAGAGTTACCTTGTTTACCCTTCGCCCCCAGTCACCTCTGCAGAGCGCACGCCCCACTGGGCTGTTGGTTCATGCTGCCTCTTGATTTCCTCACCGTATAGGCTACTGCTGGGAAGGGGTTTCGTGCTCTCACATGTGTTACTCTTCTGGCTGCATCAGCCTTACATAACCTCTCCATGAGCGCTGGCTCAAGCAGCGTGGAGAGAGAGGGTGGACGTGCTGCAGACCTCAATGTGTGCATTAGTCATGACGAAGGGAAAAAGCTGCTTGGCACCACAGGAGGATCAGTTACTTCAGAAAAGAAAAGTGGAGGAGGTAGACAGCCATGGGGCAGGAAGTATGTTCAGATGCTGTGGCCATGTGCCTGAAGGCGGCCATGGCCATCAAGGCGTCTTCCCTGGAGGGACTCTGTTGTATAAACACCACTTGTCCAGTCACACCTGGAGGCTCTGACTCTCCTGGTCTCCACTCGCCTTTGCATTCATCCGACTGAATGGAAGAATGAAGTGTCCAAGTGTTTTCTTTCAACAGCTTTGTGGGAGTTCAGCACAGGGCTTAGTCTTATTGTTGTCGACCAGGACCCAAACACAGAGGCTCGGAGTCGGAGACAAGATGTGTGATCCGCACTACAGTCAGCACGCACGCACACACGCACACACGCACACACACACACACACACACACACACAGAGACACACACACACACACACACACACACACACACACACACACACACACACACACACACACACACACACACACACACACACACACACACACACACACACACACACACACACACACACACACACACACACACAGCCAGAGGCAGAGAGGGCAGCACAGCTACTGTGGTACTCCAGCCCCTTAGTGTGTTATGTAATACTGCTCAGGGCACATGTGGGAAGTGAGGATGAAGCGTTTAGAGTAGAAGGAAAATAGGTGGAGAATAACAGAGAAGCCGATGGACTTTTGAGTTAGGTGGTGTCTAAATCTCAGCCAAACCCTCCATACAAACCATGGTCACAAATGGTAGCCCTTCCATAGAGGAAAATGTCCTTCCATGACAAGGAGTTGCAAGGGTTTGTCTGGGTCTTTCCTTTCTGCTAGCTAGCACCCCCTGCTACCTAGGATGCTTCCATTCCATTGTGTGTATGGGGCATGCCAGTCAGGTTATGCTGACTCCCACACATCAATTTTCTCTTCTCTGTGCTTTAGGCTCCCTCTCCAACATCCCTCTCAAGTGTTCTGCTCTACCGGTGCGGGAGCTTTTTTTAGCCATCTTAATGGCGGTCGCATGGAGAGTGTCGAAAGGAAAAAGAACTGATGTGTGGGGCTTTTCTTGTGCAATTACTATGACGACGACGACCACGTCAGACTTGCATCACGATACTGGGAGAGCAGAATCACAATGTACAGAACTTTTGTCAGCCCTTCTATAGCGTCATTAGTAGAGCTGATTCAACCTCTTTTGGGCAAAGTGTTGATTGTTAAATAGTATCACGAGTGTCTTCCTCACTGTTTGGGAGATAATGTGTTTGAATCCGGCCCACTTACTCAAGGCTTACTCAAGAGCCATCACTCCTCCGGGTAGAATCATGCAGGGTGCAAATGAATGCTCTGCTCTCAATGGCCAGATCACAGGGAGACCTTCACTGTCAGTGTCCAGAAAGAGGGAGCGAGACAGAGAAAGGGGGAGCTGAAGAGAGTTGGCTTTTCAGATTTTCTGCTTTTGTTATCATGGTTTAAGAAAGAGCTGGGCCAACCGAAAGGGGTGAATAACAAGCAATACAAAAACTTTTTGTCCAAAAACAAAAATCTCATTCTTCAGAATCGTCCTCCAGTGATGGGAAAGCATAAGCTGTGCCTTTGACTAACACATTGCTTAACTGCAACCAACCATCACGTTGCACTGAACTGTTTATGTCCACTTAACATCTGTTGATTCTACCCATGCTACGTTAATATGTTTGCTGATAGTGAGTCTTCACAGCTTTCAACATCAATGGGACATGATTATTTTAAAATAGGAATGGACAGTGTGACAAAAAAAGACTTTTTTAACTCCTCTCTCTTACCCACCTTCAGTTAGCACAGTAAAGCCTTTAAATGACCTTTTGTAAGGTGGTCAACCAGGTCATGGCAGGCTGATTCATCATTGTGATCTCAGGATCAAAAGCTGATTAATTCTTTAACAGCAGTTCTGCGTCCTCATAGATGTTAAAGTGTGCTTTATTGTCGAAGATGTATGTAACAGGTTCGCAAAAAAATGAAATGACATTTTACCAGTCTACAATTTGCAGTTAACCTAAATATAGTATAGATAAGACATTGACAAGAATCTTGCTCGCTCGCTCGCACGTGCATGCATATACACACACACACCTAAACTAAACCAACACTTTGATACATGATCTCTCTCGCTCTCTCTCTCTCTCACACACACACACACACACACACACACACACACAATGTGCGATAAGAAAGACTAACATGCATGATACAGACATGTACAATAAATACACACATGCACATGCACACACACACACCCACACACACAGATGAATATTTGCGCACGTGCCTGACAAAAATCATACTAGGGCTGCTGGATTTGTGTACAGAGACCCTGGCGCCTTTGCATAATGTACTCTTCTCTGTATTGACTTAAACGGCTCTCTCTCTTTTACTGTCCTCTTTAACTGTCCTCTGCAAACAAACACAGCGTTAAGCAATATGTCATGGTGAGGGAAGAGATCACCATGGCTGTGATTTAGACAGACCCTGAAGGCTTCAGGTTATCACCAACGGAGACCTTATTGGTTTTAAACAACTGTTAAGCCAAGCAATTGCCAAATAGCATGTTTTCATGTACTTAGATTTCTCCACAAATAGAGCTCAACTTTATAGTGGCCCGTCTCCAAGCAACGGACACTTGACTTCCAATTTCAGTGACACACGTATC